>NC_061853.1:30902262-30909762 GCF_019202785.1 Penaeus chinensis
ACAATGATTATAATAATAATGAAAGTAACAATAATAATAATAGTGATGATAATGATGATTATAGTAATAGTAGTAATAATTATAATAATGATACTACTACTACTACTATTACTACTACTACTAATGATAATAATAATGATAATATTGATAACAGCAACAATAATAATAATAATGATAATAATAATAACAATAATAAACAATAATAAAAATGATGACAATAATAGTAATAAATATCATTATAATAGTAATAATAGTAATAATAGTAATTATGTTAATAATTATGATAATGATGATAACAACAAGAAAAACGACAAAAATAGTAATAATGATAACGATAACATTAGCAAATATAACGAAATCAGCAACAGAACCAATAATTATGATAGTGACAATTATGATGATAATGATGATGACGATGATGAAGATGATGAGGATTATGATTATGATTGTGATGATGATGATGATGGTGGTGATGATGATGACGATGATGATGATGATAGTAATATCAATAATGATGATAATAATAATGATATAAGAAAAAGAAAAATGAAGATAATAATGGTAATAATGATAATAAAAAAAGGATAATGGTAACAATTATAAAAATAATAATATCAATAATAGTGATCTGTGTTGTTATCATAGTCTTCATCATCATTATTAATATCTTATCTCCATTTTATTCCATCATTATAGTTATTGATGTTATTATTAAGAAAATCAGAAAAACAAAAGTAATTGTCGTTAATTCCCTATCTCTTCTTCAATTACTTGCAAATAACAGAAGTTTTAGAACAGAGGGGAGGGAATAAAGAAGGAGAAGGAAAAAGTGAAAGAGAAAGTGAAAAAAATGAAGAAACAGAAAAAGAAGACAAAACTAGAATATAAAAAAGAACGATGGAAAATGAAACGAAAACGAAAGCATGAAAGACGAACAAGAAGAAGCATAGCATTACCGAAGCACCACAATTAACAGCCTCCTTCAGGGCAGCTCAGAACACGCCAAATAGACACTCAAAGACAACCCTGATAGATAAGGACACAGGACCCGCTGACCTCTGTTTCAAACCGACCGAGCACGAAAGACATTCACCATCGTTAATTCCCTTAAACAATGGGATGGTAATCAGAGGCTGAGTAGTAATGGTAGTTAATGGTATCTCATTTCGTGATATGGGAGAGGGAGTGAGGGAGGGTGGGGGAGTGGGGTGGGTGGGGGATGGTGGTGAGAGTGGGGAAAGGGGGGGGAGATGGGGGGGTAGGTGTTGGATCGTTTGTGAAGAGATATTTTTTTGTTTTTTGTTTTTTAGGTCGTAGCTATGCAAAAATATAATTCAAAATATGCAAATATGCGCAGAACTGCAGAACTATTCATAAATAATAAGTAAAAAGACGCACATGCTGTATATGTAAATGCACACAAAATGACCGCATGAGAATTTCATCAAAATCACACTGGTAATTTTGTTAAATGCTGTAACAAGAGAGTGTATTTCATCCCAATGACTAGAATTACACACATGCAAGCAATAATGCCTTTTTTTAATGAATTATTTGGTTACCTCATATATCTACTTGTTACGTAAGCAGATTACGGCCATAAGCGTCACTCTGTAAGCTTATACAACACTCAGCTTCGTTTCTGTTTTGCCAGCTTAATAGACGAGTGAACCCAGGGTTGCCATCGCCCACCATCGCTGACTTCTGCACGACTTCTCCGCCTGACGCTATTTCCAGAAGTATTCCTTTCTGTATTTCTTTCGCTTTCCCTTTTATCTTTTTGTCTTGTTTGTTTCTCGTGTTTTCTATAAATGTATATATATATATGTATATATGTATATATGTATATATATATACATATATGTATGTATGTATGTATATATGTATATATATATATATATTTATATATATGTATATATATATTCTCTCTCTCTCTCTTTATATATATATATATATATATATATATATACATATAGCTATCTAGCGATCTACTTCTATCACTACCTCTCTATTTATCTCTGTATTTCGTTCTATCTCTTTTTAAACCCTTTTCGCATCTTAAACGATGCTCCAGAATTACTCACTCTTGATCTTCGTCGACATCCTCCCCCTCTTTTGAACCCTTGTCTTCTTATTACCCTTTTTCGCCACAATTCATTCGTACCCTCACTTGCTCTCGCCCCCCTCTCTCTCTGCCCCCTTACCCCCCTTCCTACACCTTTCCCCTATCCCCTACCCTCTTTCTGTTCCCTCTTCCCCTTCCCCCTTGCCTTCCTTCCTCTTCCTCTCCCTTCTTTAACCCCTTCTCCCCCCTCACACTACCTCCTCCCCCCTCTCCTGTCACCCCTTTTGCCTCTCCCTCACTCCCTAACTTCTTACCTACCTCCTCCCCCATTCTCTCTCTCTCTCCTTCACCTCTTTCCTTTCCCCTTTCTTATCCCTTTCCCCTCTCTCCCCTCTTCCTCCCTCCTTCAGACCCGTATATCTCACCTACCTCCTCCTCCCTCCTTTGCCCCCTCCTCACTCCCTAACTTCTTACCTACCTCCTCCTCCCTCCCTTTATTCCTTAACTCCTTCCTTTGCCCCCCTCTCACCCCTCCTTCCCTCCCTCCTCCTCCTCCTCCTGCCCATTTGCCCCTCCCTCACTCCCTAACTTCTTACCTCCTCCACCTCCTCATCTCCTTTGCCCCTCTCTCACCCCTCCCTCCCCTCACTCCCTCCCTCCCCCCCTCCCTCTCCCGCCCACAACCTTCTTCCGCAAAAGGACTTCGTTTTCCTCTGCGATCGTCTCGTCACTTCAGACAGCTTTTCCGCCTCTTTAGGAAACCACTCAGATGTTTTACGTTCCTCTTTTTTTTTTTCTCTCTCTCTCTTTTTTCTCCCTTTTTTTACGTCCTCTTCCCTTTTTTAGGGGGTTGGGCGCAAATGTCCCTTGCCTTTAGCACGCGCCGCCATCAGAGCCTCGTCCTAATTCAACCAATTCTAAAGTTCTGCTCGAGGAAGACTTCTCCATTAGCTGTGTTCTCGCGGCTCCCTTCTTCTCCGTCTTCTGTTCCTCCTCTCCTCTTCTCCTCCTCTTCTTCTCTCCTATTCTCTTCTTCGCCCATCGCTTCTCCTCTCCTTCTTTATTTACCTCTTTCTTCGTCTTTTACTTCTTCTTCTTGCCTTTCTTTTCCTTCTCTGTCTTCCAGTTCTCCCCATCTCCTAATTTTTCTGTTCCTTCTTTTTCGTCTTCTACTTCTCTTTTTCTTGACTTTTCTCTTTCTTCGTCTTTTATTTTCCCCTCTTCTCTTCTCTTTTCCTTCTTTTCCGTCTTATGCTTCTCCGCTATTTCTTACACTCCTTCTCTTCTCCTTTCTTTTCCTCCTTTGTCTTTTAGTTACCCCCTCCACTTTTTTTCCTTCTTTTCCTTATCCTCCTTTATCTCTTTCGTTTTCTTTTTTATCGTCTCCTTCCCCCGTTCTCCTGTCTACTTCTCCGTATTCTCTCTCCTTTTCCCCTTTTTTTCTTTTCCTCTCCTTCTCGTTGTTTTATTATTTTATATTTTTGCGGAATAAACATGTATATAGGATTGTGATTATAAGATAAACATTTGGATATGGATATGTATTTCTTCTCTTTTTCCTGTTCGTCCTCTTTCTCCTCATTTTCTCTCTCTCCTTCGTTGCTTTTCCTTTTCTCTTCCCTCTTTCTCCCTTACCTCCTCCACTCTCCTTTACTTTCCCTCCTCCCCTATCCTTCTCTCTTCTTCATCTTCACGTCCTCCTCCCCACTTCCCTTATTTCTTTCCCCAGTCCTCTTTCGCTCTCTCTTTGTTATGGCTTTTCAGTCCAACAGCTACCGAGTACATGGAAGCCTTTTGGAACTAATATTATCTAGTGACCTAAAAAGAGTTTTTTTTTTTCCTCAATTCGTTTTTATTTCGATTATTTCTGATATTTTTCCCTGCTTCGTATAGTTTCTGGTATTTTCCCCCATTTCTTCCCCTTTTCGGAGAATTAGTATCCGATTTTTTCCCCTATTTCTGTTGATATAGTTTGATATTTCCTGATTTTGCTAAGACATTTTTTCGGTATTTTTTGAGTTTTTGATATCTTACTCCATTTTATATAGGTGATTTTTTTTAATATTGTAGAGACAATTTCTAATATTTTCCTGCATTATCTATATAGATTGCCTAGTATTTATTTATATTTTTCATGGACAATTTATTATATATTTTCCCCCGTTTTGTATCGACAAATTCTTTTCTCCATTTTGTATAGGCAGTACCTAATATTTTCCCCTAATACTGTATAAACAATTCGCTATCTCTCTATCTCTCTCTCTCTCTCTCTCTATTTATCTATCTATCTATCTATCTATCTATCTATCTATCTATCTATCTATCTATCTATCTATCTATCTATCTATCTATCTATCTATCTATCTATCTCTCGCTCTCCCTCTCTCTCTCTCTCTCTCTCTCTGTTTCTGCCTCTCTTTCGAAAATCCTTTTGTAAGCTTATGTAACATTGACTATCTACGGACGACAACATACCACATCATCATTTATCATTATCTTTATTCTACGTAACGAATCACCGCAATCGGCAACAACTAAGAATAAAAGATAAAAAAAAAAAATATATATAACTTTCTAAAAATTATCTGAAATCACAACAAGGCCATATTTACCCGCAATCAGTATGATTAAACAACACTATCAGCACGGAGAAAATTTACCCTGTGGGCATATCACTTTCTTCTCCCTCTTAATTTTCGCAAACGTAATCAAGAATGCGAAAAATCTGGTGCAATCCACTTAGTTGGTAAGAGAATATAGTCTTGATTGCCTCTAAAGTGCACTTCAGAGTTTTGTAATGGAGATGACCATGAATATTGCCTTGTCTGTGCTTGTGTAAAATGTTTTATGGGTAAAATGTAAGTGATTTTATACTTACGTACTTGAGCCTATGATTAAACATAGTGCGTTTATGATACGCGAGCATACATACTATCAAATATACATATATGTATATAAACATACACACATACACATATCAGCGTATCTAATCATAGAGGTCAAGAAACATTTACAAACAAACTAATCAAGCAAACGTATATAGACAAATGCTAAAGCAAGTAGAATAGAGAATACAAACAAAACACAGAGTATTTTATCAATTTTACAATTATAACAAAATGACCATCATGGACAAATCATTTCTTCTTCCAATACACGCAAAAATTGACACACTCACCCTAGCATCTACCCCAAATGATCAGCAAAGCCAAATGCACCATATTATTCTCCCCACACTATGAACAACCCCCCCACCTCCCCCACAAACCACTAACCTCGCCATACATAATCCTAGCATTCTCTCTACACTATAAAGAAGCCTCCCACATACCGCAAACATTCACTCCAACATAGGGTGAAAAACGGCACACACACCCTACCCCTTCCCCACGCTATAAACAAAAGCCTTCCCCCACAAAATGCAAACAGGCACCCCAACCTAGGGGGAAAATGGCACATACACCCTAACCATCTCCCCACACTATATACAAACCGCCCTCACATACCACAACCATTCATCCCCACCGAGAAAAAAACAAAAACAAGAACAACCACACCTACAATACCCTAGTCCTCCCCCCAAAAAAAATACATTATTCTCTCCACCTAGCAAAACTCCCACCACGCGAGACTCCAACACGCTAACCTAACTGGAACACACACGCTTGGCTCACTCTTATTCCCAACCGTACTGCCAGAGAGACAACCCCGCCCGGCTCACGGCAAACGCATCATTCTCACTTACAAACGGGGTTAGAACGGGGTCACAGCGAGGTCAAATGGCTGCCTAGGGACGCGAATAGAAAAGATCTTTTGCTAATAAACCATCTTTGTTTTTTGTTTTGTTTTTGTGTTCAGACTCCTTTCGTATTTCTTTATTTTTCTATTTATTCGTTCATTATATGTTCGTGAGCGTGTGAGAGATGGAGAACTAGTGAGATAGACAGAGAGACAGACAAGTGTGTGTGTGTGTGTGTGTGCGTATAGGGAGAGAGAGGGGGGGAAAGAGCAAGAGAGAGTAGGGGAAAGAGAGAGAAAGGGAGGGGAAAGAGAGAGAGAGAGAGAGAGAGAGAGAGAGAGAGAGAGAGAGAGAGAGAGAGACAGAGAGACAGAGAGAGAGAGAGAGAGAGAGAGAGAGATAAAGAGAGAAAGAGAGAGAGAGAGAAAGAGAAAGAGAGAAAGAAAGAGAGCGTGTGTTTTCAACTATCTGCCCTTGTGCTTTTGTACCAACCCGTACGCATGTACTTACGTACTTGTGTAGCTGTATGCCTGAGCAGAGGGATAAGGAGGAAGAAGAGGCTCAAGGGCGACCTTTCAGACGACCTCCGTCTCGAGTAGCACGGGGGTCGAGTCATGGCCTATCGCTGCGAGAGAAAAAGCTCTTTGTCACGGACGCCCATCTCCAGGGAGGGGGGGTCCTGAAGGGGAGGAGAGGGGGGGACGGGGCAGGATGAGATAGAGAGCGGAAGGAGGGGAATGGAAGAGAAGAAGAGGAAGAGACCGAGAAAGTGAGAAAGAGTGGAAGAGAGAGAAAGAGAGAGAGAAAGAGAGAGAGAGAGAGAGAGAGAGAGAGAGAGAGAGAGAGAGAGAGAGAGAGAGAGAGAGAGAGAGAGAGAGAGAGTAGCAGAAGGGGGAGAAAAGATACAAAATAAAGGAGGAGATAAATGAGAAAGAATAGAAAAAAGAGAAAGACACATAGGTAGATCGATCGATCGATCGATAGATAGACAGATAGATTGATAGATAGATAGATAGAGAGAGAGAGAGATAGAGAAAAAGTATTTTTACGAGTAAATAACAGAAAAATAGATGACAAGTGGAGAAAAATGAAAAGAAAAGAGCGAAAAAAGACATAAAGTAACGAAGGAGAATAACGACAGGGTGAGATGTTCAAGGAGACGGAAAGGGTGTGATAGATATGGCATCAAGGAGGAAGGGGGCCAGGGAGTGTTAGGGGGGTGGAGAGGGTGCCTGTGTAGAAGTGGCACTGAAAAGCCCTTGACTTTTGGCGGTTGAGTGAATCGGCTCTCGACTGGACAGTAGTTTTCGTTCTCTCTCTCTCTCTCTCTCTCTCTCTCTCTCTCTCTCTCTCTCTCTCTCTCTCTCTCTCTCTCTCTCTCTCTCTCTCTCTCTCTCTCTCTGTCTCTCATACACACAAAAAACATCTTTTCATATCTGTCTTTAAGAATGATTTTGCTCTTCCATTGGGGAAAGAACCTTTTTTTATATATGTACACACACACACACACACACACACACACATATATATATATATATATATATATATATATATATATATATATATATATATATATATATACATGCACACACGCACGCTAACCCACACACACACACACACACACACACACACACACACACACACACACACACACATATATATGTAATATCATGTGTGTATATATATGTATATATAT
>NC_061853.1:30917262-30919762 GCF_019202785.1 Penaeus chinensis
GGAGGAGGGAGGAGAATTGGGGGGAATGGAGGAGGGAGGATAGGGGGTTGGGGAGAGGGGAGGAAGAAGAGGAGAGAGGATGGAGTGAAGGAGGGAGAAAGGGAGAGTAGAGAAGGGAGGATGGACGACAGGGAGAGGGAAGAGTGAAGGAGAGAGGGGAGGAAGGAGGAGAGAGGACAGAGAGAGGGTAGAGGGAAGGAATGAGAGTTGGGGTAGAGAAAGAAAAAGAGGAGACTGAAGAGAGGAGGAGTGAAGGAGAAGGGAAGATGGAAGTTGATGTGAAGAGGGAAGAGAGGACAGAGGAGAATAGGAGGAAAACGATAAGAAGGTAGGATGGAATTGAGGGTAACGGAGAAATATGGGGAAAGGGATAGCGAGGACAACTGGAGGTGGGACAAGGCAGAGGGCATCGTGAATAAAAGGAAAGTGGAGAGAAAGGAGGGAGAATGGGAAAAGAAAAAAAAAAACTAGAGGCTTCTCTTGACTTTACTCGTCTCTCTTGCACGTGTCTCCATCTTCTCTCTCTCTCTCTTCTCTCCTCTCGTCTCGTGCGTCTCTCCTCTCATCTCTCTCCCTCGTCTCTCTCTTCTCCTCGTTCGCTCTCTCTCTTTCTCACTCTCATCTCTCGATCCGCTCTCGGTCGTCTCTCGTCTCTCTCTCGCTCTCATCTCTCTCTCTCTCTCGTCTCTTCGCTCTCATCTTCTCCCAGCTCTCTCGCTCTCTCTCTCTCTCCCTCTCAATCTCTCTGTCTCGTTGTCTCATCACTCACTCGTCCTCCTCGCCTCCTCCTCCTCTCCTCTCTTTCTCCCCCCCCCCCCCTTCCCTACCCCTTCTCTATCTCGTATCCAGAAACGAAAACAAACACGCGTATAACCCAAGCAATTGTATCCCATCCAAGCAAATCCATCACGAGAAGCGTTCCTTTAAGAGAGCTGGACGTATAACAGCGTGAGAGAACAAACCGGAAAATAACTAGAGATAGGCTGAAAATAACGAGAGATAGAGCACACAGCAGCACATTCATCAGGAAAAAGCTACAATGGAAGCCTGGGTCTACCTGTGAGATCATCAAAACAAAGCTCCTTCTCTATATCTTTTTTTTTTTATTATTATTATATTATTGTTTGTCTCTTTCATCTTTGACTTTCCTTCTTCTGTGTTTCGTTCCTTTTCTTTCTTTCTCATGTATTCACTTCCTTTGTTTGTTGGTCTGGATCTCGCCCTCCTCCTCTCTCTCTCTCTCTCTCTCTCTCTCTCTCTCTCTCTCTCTCTCTCTCTCTCTCTCTCTCTCTCTCTCTCTCTCTCTCTCTCTCTCTCTCTCTCTCTCTCTCTCTTACTCTCCTTCTCCACGATACAAGATGATTGAAAAACTATACAACGGCTGCCTTTGCTTTCTGTTGTATATCACTGGCTGAGAGTCAGATGTGAAAGAGCAGGAAGGTATTAAAAAAAAAAAAAAAAAAAAAAAAAAACTAGAAGTGAGAAAGATAGGAAAAAGAAAGAATAAGGAAAAGATGGAGATAGGATGAGGATGGAAAAGTTTTAAGAAGAGGAGAGACATGCAAGAGGAAGAAGAAAGAGAGAACAGGTGAAGGATTGACAAGAAGGAGGGAGTACAAATAGTAAGGAAGAGGAAAATAAAGAAATGATGAGTAAAGAGGAGGAAGAAGCGAAGATAGAAAAATTTAAATGATAAAGAGGAAAGATAGAGGAGAATGATAAAAAGAGAAATAAAACAGAAGGGAGGAGAGAGAAATAAGAGATGGAAAAAAACATTATGAATAAAAAAGGAAGATTAGATTGAGAAGAGAGAGAGAGACGAACAAAAAGTGGGAAAATATATAGAGGAAAAAAAAACAAATTACAGGTGAAGAAGAGGGACTCTGACTATATATACTGAGAGATAGCATGTTACTGATATAGAGTGACTAACAGAATCACTTTGGGATGCTCGTTAGACAAAACACTTCAGATGACTTACTGGATAGAATATAATATCTCAGATAGTTCAGTGTGGAAATGGAATTTAAAGTATAGAGAAAGTAATGGTAAGAAATGGGGTAAATGATTATGATTATTATCATCATCATTATTTTTATAATCATTATCATGATCATCATATCAACGCAAGTACGAGGGGGCTTCAAAAAGTTCGCGGAAGAAAGATAGTATGGAAAAAAGGTTTCAGTTATGATGTTTATTTTTCAACATATGCTCCATTAAGGTCAATACACTTCTGAAAACGTTGATACCAGCCTTTACCTCCGTCTAAGTTAAACTAAGGGTCATATGATCTGAACCATGACAGAGCAGCTCTTTTTACATCTTCAACCAATGGGGCTAAATCGAGGCTGTAAGGAGGGTCTCAGACGATTTCCTATCGAAATATATGTAGCACAGCTCTTGTCTGCCGAACAATTAGCCCCAAACTCTCCACCAGAATTGTGTGTGCAGAACCCACAGAGATGTTGAGTGTGTCTGCTACTGATTCAGTGGTTGT
>NC_061853.1:30937262-30947262 GCF_019202785.1 Penaeus chinensis
GTGGTAAGAAAGAGAATGATGCTGGTAATGATGATGGTGATGAAAATGATGATGATGATGATGATGAATATATTGTGTTTATGATAACGATGGTGATGATGATGATTTCTGACCTTTAATTTCGTAGTAGGCGCGAAAGAACAAAAAAACATCAATAAACGCAAATAAATACTAAAATCAACAAAAGTGCAAGAGTGTTCCAGATAATAATAATGACAATAAAAAAATAATGATAATGATAAGATAAAATAAGAAATATAAAAATAAATGATTTCTTTGTACCAGACTTGGTCTTCATATTCACTGGAATTCATCCCATGATACAGATATTCAATGTTCTTCATTACACTCTCTATCTATCTATCTATCTATCTATATATCGAACTATCTACCTACTTATCTGTCTATCTATCTATCTATCTATCTCCCTCTCCCCCTCTCTTCCTCTCTCTCTCTCTCTCTCTCTCTCTCTCTCTCTCTTCCTCTCTCTCTCTCTCTCTTTTCTCCTCTCTCTCTCTCTCTCTCTCTCTCTCTCTCTCTCTCTCTCTCTCTCTCTCGCTCTCTCTCTCTTTCTCTCTGGCTCTCTCTCGCTCGCTCTATCTTCTCTTCTTTCTCCCTCTTTTCTCTCCTCTTTCTCTCTTTTCTCCTATCTCACTTTATCCTTCTCCCCCTCTCTCTCATCTCTCTCTCATTCTCTTTCTCAACTACTGACTGCAACACTGCTTGCAACAGGAACCAAAGACTACTGATATTTTCGTGCGGAATGTTGCAACTCCGGTGGTTTCTGTGATTATTCTCTTTGATGTTTTTATTGCCTTTGGTGATGTAAATTCTTCAGCGATAGTGAGAGGAACATACGTATGCGCAGGAAAGCTGTTACAGTCTGATTGTTTTGGTCATTATCATTATAGTTATTATTGCTGTTATTATTGTTATTATTATTATTTTATTATTATTTTTATTATTATTTTCATTATTATTATTATTATCATCATCATCATCATCATTATTATCATTATCATTATTGCTAGAATTATTATAATCATTATTGTTATAATTATCATTATTATTGTTTCTGCTATTATTGTTGTTGTCATCATTATTTTTGATTAATGTTGTTGTTATTGTTATTATAATTAAATTTGATTTTGTTTTTATCATCATTATTATTATTAGTGTTAGTGTTATTATCATAATCACCATCAATGTTATCATTATCATAATTATTATTACTGTTGTTATTATCATCATTGCCATTATTATTATCTTTATTATAACTATTATTATCCTCATCATGATTATGAGTTTATAATCATCGTTTCCTTTTACATGATTTGTAAATTGATAATTATATCACATTCACTAGCTGCCACTAAATCAATTTTTACAAAGAGAGAGAGAGAGAGAGAGAGAGAGAGAGACAGAGAGAGAGAGAGAGAGAGAGAGAGAGAGAGAGAGAGAGAGAGAGAGGGAGAGAGAGAGAGGGAGAGAGAGAGAAAGAGAGAGAGAGAGAGAAAGAGAAAGAGAGAGAGAGAGAGAGAGAGAGAGAGAGAGAGAGAGAGAGGGAAAGAGAGAGATAGAGAGAGATAGAGAGAGATAGAGAGAGAGAGAGGGAGAGAGAGAAAGAGAGAGGGAGAAAGAGGGAGAGAGAGAGAGAGAGAGAGAGAAAGAGAGAGAGAGAGAGAAGGAAAGAGGGAGAGAGAGAAAGAAGAAAACAAGAAAAAAAGCTGAAAATATATATAAATGTGAAAGAAAACTGTAAAGAAAAAACGTAACGCAAGAAGAGAAAAAAAAAAAAAAAAAACATTCGAAGCATGTGGAATTATGGAGAAATAAACATTTTTTTGATAACTGATTGTATTACAAATGAAATACATGAACATAAAGTTGTTGTTTTTTTATTATCAAACCGTATTTTTAGTAAATGAATAATCCTTGGATTATATGCTAATGTGCTTTCATTTTCGCCGCATGTATTAGTTGAAAACTGTATAATTAAACCCAAAACATAACAGAAAATTTAAACTTGGAAATATATATATTAAGCTCTTTATCGTCAGCTAGATAAGTTCCATCCTTCATTCCTTACATAGTGAAAAATATATCAACTTTTATCCTGAAGAAGCACCGCATCCTCTTCTGCATCCCAAAGGATATGTAAGAAGAGACAAATAAAAATGAAAATAAAACGGAAAAATAAACAAACAGGAGGACAGACAAGTAAGAATACACAGCAGAAATATGGGTAAAGGCAGACGAATCGAACCAAAGCAATCAAGAACAGGCAAGCAGGGAAAGAAAGCAAAAATGAAGAGCAAAAGCAGCTTGATTCGATGAGCAAGCAGGCGAGCGCGTACACAAAATAAAAGAAAGGCGGGAGAAAAGTGTCTGATCAAGCAAGCCAGGCATGAAATCAAAGCAAAAAAAACAAAAAACAAAAAAAAAACAGTAAGACGAGAAAAGGCATCTAAAATAAGTAAGTAAGCAAAACAGACAAACAGGGAAAAATAATGAGAAAACAATAAAAAAATAAAAAAAAGACAACAAGCATACATGCAAATCACGAACGCAAACAAAAATCATTCGGAAACAAAACAGTAAGAGAACTGCAAACAAAAATCAACAAAAAAGAAAAAAAATAGAGTTGCAAACAAAATCAGAAAAACACCTAATAAGTGCGATGAAAAATCAAGCAGTGAAAAAAAAACAAAAAAAAACGCCAAGACAGGCCACGCAAGCAAGCAACGCAAGCAAGTAAAAGGACGAACAAGAAGGCCGGGGCAGATCATGCAATATAGCCCTCAAGAGCATGTTGTGGAGTTGGTGGCAATGTATTGGTTACCATTACTCACGGAGGTTTCACTTTCCTTCCTTGCAATACGGTGGGTGTTGCAGAAAGGGCGAGGGGGGAGGAGGGGAAGGGAGGGAAGGAAAAGGAGAAGGAGAGAGGGGTAGGAACGAATGAGGAGGGAAGGAGGATGAGAAGGAGTAAGGAGGGGAGAAAGAGGATAGGAAGGCGTGAAGGATGGAAGGTGAAAGGGATAGGAAGGAGTGAGAGGGGGAAGGAGGATGAGAAGGAGCGAAGGAGAGAGGGATAGGAAAAAGTGAGAGAAGGGAGAAGGAGGGAAGGGGCGAAGGATTGAAAAAAAAAAGTGTAATGAAGGAGTGAAGGAGAGAATTTTGGAAGAATTG
The DNA here is from genome assembly GCF_019202785.1 of Penaeus chinensis. Classification (NCBI taxonomy): domain Eukaryota; kingdom Metazoa; phylum Arthropoda; class Malacostraca; order Decapoda; family Penaeidae; genus Penaeus; species Penaeus chinensis. The sequence continues at coordinate 30,940,455 of NC_061853.1, forward strand.
AAGGAGTAAAAGAGAATGGGAAGGAGTGAAGGAGGGAAGGGTGAATTGATGGAGAGAGGGGTAAAAGAAGGAGGGTCAAGAACGGGAGGGAGCGAAGGAGGGAAGGAGTGAAAGACCAAAAGAGGATGGGAATGAGTGATGGAGAGTAAGATGGACGAAGTGAAAGAGCACAAAAGATAGAAGGACGATGGAAAGGAGCGAGGGAGGGAGCGAAGAAGGGAATGAGGGAAGGAGCAAAGGAGGAATGGACGGAGTGAGGGAGGGAAAGGAATGGGAAGGAGTGAAGGTGTGAGGAAGATAAGGAGTAGGGAGAAGATGAGGTGAATGGAAGGAGAAGGTAAAGAAATGAAAAGAAAGGGGGATGAAAGGAAAGGGAGAAGAAAAAGAAGGGGGGTGGAGGAAAGAAGGAAGAGAAAGGGAATTAATAAGGAAATGGGAAGGGAAACGAAAGAAGGAGGAAAGATATGTAAAAAGTGAGACAGAATAAAAAAATGGAATATAAAAGAGAAGGAGAAAAGAAGAAAGGAAGAAAGAATGGATTAGTTAGCGAACGAGAGGAGAAAAGACATAACGAGAGGATAAAATAACAAAGAGAAGTGTGAGGAAAGATGAAAAGAATAGGAAGAAGGAGGAATGAGGAAAACTGCGAAGAACGCGAGAGAGGAGAAAGCAAAGCACAGCAGATGATTACGAAAGGGGTGAAGAAAGGAAGGAGGGAAAGGAGAGGAGGATGATAAAGTTGCATTAAAGTCCATTCGAGACAGAGGACGCGGCAGACATCTTTGTTAAGGACGAGTGGCGGTTCTTGATTACGGACGGGGAATAGCGGAGTGTGGAGGCGGAGGAGGAGGAGGAGGAAGAAGAAGGTGAGGAGGAGAAGCAGGAGGAGGGAAAAGGGAGCAGGAAGGGGAGGAGGCGGAGGCGGAGGAGAAGGAGGAGGAAGAAGAAGGTGAGGAGGAGGAGCAGGAGGAGGGGTAAGGGAGCAGGAAGGGGAGGAGGCGGAGGAGGAGGAGGAGGAGGAAGAATAAGAAGAAGGTGAGGAGGAGAAGCAGGAGGAGGGGAAAGGGAGCAGGAAGGGGAGGAGGTGGAGGAGGAGGAGGAGGAGAAGGGGGAAGAAGAAGGTGAGGAGGAGAAGCAGGAGGAGGGGAAAGGGATCAGGAAGGGGAGGAGGCGGAGGAGGAGGAGGAGGAGGAGGAAGAAGAAGGTGAGGAGGAGGAGCAGGAGGAGGGGAAAGGGAGCAGAAAGGGAAGGAGGCGGAGGAGGAGGAGAAGGAAGAGGAGGGGGAGGGGAAGAGGATGGTAAGGGGAGAAGTAAGGGAGGTGGAGGAAGAGGAGGAATAAGGTGAGGAGGGAGAAAGAGGAAGAAAAAGGAGGAGGAGGGAGGAAGAGGAGGAGAAGAAGGGGGAGGAGGAGAAAGAAGATGAGGAGTGAGAGAAAGAGGGGAAGGAGAAAGAGGAGGAGGAAGAATGTGAGGAGTAAGAGAAAGAGGGGGAAGAGAAGGAGGAGGAGGAGGACGGTGAGGATGGGGAGAGAGAGGAGAAGGAGGAAGAGGGGGAGGAGGAAGGTGAGGAGGGGGAGGAAAAGGGGAAGGAGGAGGAGGAGGAGGAGGAAGGTGAAGCTGGGGAGGAAGAGGAGCAGAAGAAGAGGGAGGAGAGGGGTGAGGCGGCGGAGGGGAGAGAGGAGGAGAAGGAGGAGCAGAGGCAGGAGGGGGAAGGGGAAGTGTAGGAGGTGGGGGAAGAGGAGAAGGGGGACGAGGAGCAGGAAAAGAAGGGGGAGGCGGAGGAAGAGGAACATTAGAAGAGGGGGGAGGCAGAGGAGGAGGAGCAGGGGAAGAATTAGGAGGCGGAGGAGGAGTAGAAGGAGGAAGAGGAGGGGGAGCAGGCTTTTAACTTTGGTTAAAAAGTCCTATTAAGCGGGTAGTGGGGACAGGAGTATATTTTCGTTATTCGTCGTTCTTTCTCTCTTTCTTTTTTTTTCCTTGTTTCTTCTTTTCCTTGTCATGGTTCTTGTTCCTCCTTATTTATTTTTCATTCTCTATGTTTTTCTTTTTTATAATTTTCTCCCCTCCCTTTTCCTCCTTCTTCTCCTTTTTTTCTTCTTTGTCTTCTTCTGTTTCACCTTTCCCTGTTTTTTCTCCTTCTGGCTCGCTCTTAAGCAAGGCATTCTGTGCCCTATGTGCCTCTCCCGCCTAGCTCCTTCCCTTTCCTCTTCCCCTCTTCCTTCCGCCTCTCTTACCTCTCTTCCTCCCTGGTGTGCCTCTCCCCTCTCCCCTTTTCTCTCCCCACTGTTCTTCAGCTTCCCTTCTTTTTTTCTCCCTCTCTCTCTCTCTTTCTCTATTACCTGAGGCCCTCTCCTCTCCCTTTCCTTTCTCTCTTCCTCCTGTTTCCACTTCACCTTTCTATTTGTTGCTCTTCTCCTCTCCCTCTTTTTTTTCCTTTCCTTTTCTTGCACTCCATTCCCCACTTCCCTCTGTCTTCCTTCCTTTTCCCCATCCAATTTTCATCCCCTTCTCCTCCCTATTTTTCTTTCTTCTCCATTATCTTTAGTAATTATCATTACTACTATTACTATTGTTACTATCATCATTATAATCATTGTTGCTATTATTGTTGTTATTATTACATTCAAAACCATTATCATTATTATCAATATTATTACTATCATTATCATTATTATCATTATATTTCCTATTAACATCACTATTGTTGTTTTGCTGATGTTGGTGTCATTATCATTATCATTATTATCATCATTGTCATTGTTATCATTATTATCATTATTGTTGTTATTATCTTTGTTATCATGCTTATTCCTATTACCTTTCGTCCTTACCACATCTTTTTTTCTCCCTTTTTCTTACCTTTCGCCATCACTCCCCCTTTCTCCCCACTACCTCTTTTTCTTCCCTACTTCCTTCCTCCACACTACCTCTCCTTCTCCCCCTCTAACCCTCCTCCCCACTATCTCTCTTTCTTCCCCTGTACCCTTCTCCCACCCCTCCCCACTACCTCTCTTTCTTCCTCTGTCCCCTACCCCCCTCCCTCTCCAAATGCTTCCCCTCTCCCCACTCCCTCCTCACTCCCTCCTCACTCCCTTCCCTACTCCCTCCCCACTCCCTTCCTCATTCCCTTCCCCACTCCCTCCCCACTCCCTCCCCACTCCCTCCCCACTCCCCCCTACCCACACACATAACCCCCGCCGCGAGCCTACAATGTGGGGGTTGTTTATTACATCCCCGCGGAAGGTCCCAGCAGGCCGCCTATTACTGCATATTGCTTTTCTTCACTACATCTGACGGAGGGCCATATGTTCCCTTCGTTAGTGTGGCGGAGACGGGCAGGGGGTCTGCGCCAATCACCCTCTCTTTCTTCGCTTTTCCATATACTCTCGCCGTCGACCGCGAATTTGCCGTATGTGTGTTTTCTTCTTTTTTTTTTTCTTTTTCTTTTTTTCTTCTTTTTCTTCTTCTCCTACGTCTTTATTCAGGTAGAGTGGGTATATTTTTTCTACATTTTTTATTTCTTACTAAGGGGGGGGGGGGGGGAGAAAGTACTTTTGTTTGCATTTCATTTGTTTTTTGTTGTTGTTGTTGTTGTGTTTATCTTTCTGTTCTAATTGCTGGTTATTATTTTCCCTTTGTATAATCACTAACTTTTTTTTTCCGACTTTCTTTCCATTTCTCGTTCTTTTTTTCTTTCTTTTTTAGTTTTTAATTCCCGTTCTGTCTCTTTTTTTTCTCTCTCTCTCTATCTATCTATCTATTTATCCATCTATCTAACTATCTGCCTCACTTTTCTTCTCTCTCTATTCTTTCCCAATACGCCATACACATAACAACTCATAACACCAATATATATTTGTGCAGTTATACATATTACCGTAACACTTTTATGCTGTTATAGACATCTGCGACCATATAGCATGCCTTTACGTATATTGGCCAACGCAAGGCTCTATTACTTTGATGTACATAATGCTTACAAATCCTTGACCTATACAGAGTATGTGCTATGCTATATTTAGGACAAGAATATTACCTTTGTAAAACATCATACAAAGAAGAACCTTTTTTGTAGATATTTGTTTCGATAATGACTAATGTTCATATATGATGAAATAATGATAATAATGATGATGCTAATAATAGTAATAATGATAATAATAATAATAATAATAATAATAATAATAATAATAATAATAATTATAATAATAATAATAATAATAATAATAGTAATAATAATAATAACAATAATAGTAATAATAATAATAACAATAATAACAATAATAACTATAATAAAAGTAACGATAATAATTATAATAATAATAATAATAATAATAATAACAATAATAATAATAATAATAATAATAATAATAATAATAAACAAAAAAACATAATATTGATGATAATGATAACAATAAAAAGGATAATAATGATGATAATAATAGTAATAACAATATTGTAAATAGTGATAATAATATATATATATATATATATATATATATATATATAAATATATATAGACATATATACATATGTATATATGTATATATATATATATATATGTGTGTGTGTGTGTGTGTGTGTGTGTGTGTGTGTGTATACATATTTTATATATATATATATATATATATATATATATATATATATATATATATATATGTGTGTGTGTGTGTGTGTGTGTGTGTGTGTCTGTGTGTGTGTGTGTGTGTGTGTGTGTGTGTGTGTGTGTGTGTATATATATATATATACACATATTTATGTGTATATATATATATGTATATATATACATATATATAGATAGAAAGATAAATATATATATATATATATATATATATATATATATATATATGTGTGTGTGTGTGTGTGTGTGTGTGTGTGTGTGTGTGTGTGTGTGTGTGTGTGTCTGTGTTCTGTGTGTGTATTTGATTATTGATTTATTCTTATATATATATATATATATATATATATATATATATATATATATATATATAAAAGAAAGCAAAAATGTAATAATCTGATAGAAGAAATAACACATTTAAACACAAATGAATAAATAAACACGACCTGTTATTTATTTCTTAAGTTATCCATTCAGCTCGAAACCCGACCAAAGCCGTAAAGAAAACGACGTGTGAATACAAATCAATATGAAGCTTATTACGTTCGGGAAAAGGACTAGAAATGTCGCACAGAGAGCCCAGTCCCAGAGAAGTCGACTTTCCTGTAAATATAAAAGATACAATTTATGTAATCCGCTTCCAAGAAGGCTGTTCTCAACGTCAATAGCTGCTGTTAATGATGCCTTCGAAGAAATCATCCTTCTTCTGGTCAACATTTTGTGATTTTTACGTGTCTGGTTATAAGGATCTTTAGCTAGAATATTGGATTATTAGTTATTTTTATTATTGCTAATACTAATAGCAGGAATACTAATATCCAAAGAAGGCTAATCCAGATTAATTAATAATCATTAGTAACGATGATAATGAAATATTAATAATAACGTAAATGTTTATTATAAAAAAGAACAAAATGGAGTGAATTGATAAGGAAATAAATGATACTGACAAAAAAAATATTGATGATACTGCTAATACTAATATCAGTTGAAGTTATGATAACAATATTATAATTATTATTATTATTATTATCATTGTTATTATTAATATTACTATTATTATGTCAGCACTATTATAATTATTATTTTTATCATAATAATTATTATCATTATCATTTTTATCAATATTATTACTACTGTCATTATCATGAAAAAAATTGAATTAATAATATATATGATGATGATAATAATGATGATGATAATAATAATAATAATTAGTAACAATAGTAGTAATAATAATAATAATAATAATAATAATAATAATAATAATAATAATAATAATAATAATAATAATAATAACAACAATAATAATGATGATGATGACGATAATAATAATGATAAAAAAAAATAATAATGATAATAATAATAATAATGATAATAAGGATGATAATAATAATAATAATAATAATAACAATAATAATAACAATAATGATAATAATAGTAATAGTGATAATAATAATAATAATAATAACAATAATAATATTGATAATAATAATAATAATAATAATAATAATAATAATAATAATTATAATAACAACAATAATAATAATAATAATGATGATAATAATAATGATAATAATAATGATAATAATAATAATAATAATAATAATAATAATAATGATAATGAGAATAATAATAATGATAATAATAATAATATATAATATAAGGCTCTTTTCGTCTTGACAGACGGTCAACAGCTATTATTTTATGTATTCTTCCTGCAGCTCCTTTCGTGGCTGATTCTCCCAATGTTGGAGAGTCAGCTCCTCTGACAAAATATGCAATTCAGCGAATTGCCGCACGGTACTGGTGGGTTTTACTACTACTATAATGATAATAATAGTAATATTAATGATGAGAACAATAATAATGATAATTATAATAATGGCAGTTAAGGTCAAAATAGTAATGGTAATAATTATAATAGTGATGATAATAACAAAAAATGATAATTATAATAAGGATAATAATAATTATAGTAATAGTAATAATAATAACAATAATAACAGATAAGATAACACTAAGGACAATAATAGTAACAATAATACAAATGATAATAGTAATAACGATAATAATAACAATAATATAATAACAATCACGGTAATAATAGTAGTAATAATAATAATCATCGCCATACTAACGATAGTAGTAATAATCATAATAACAATGATAATAATGTTAATGATAATG
>NC_061853.1:31012262-31014762 GCF_019202785.1 Penaeus chinensis
ACCTCCCTTTCCCCTTCCCTTGCCTCCCCATACCTCCCTTTCCCCTCCCCTTGCCTCCCCATACCTCCATTTTCCCTCCCCTTGCCTCCCCATACCTCCCCTTGCCCTTTCCCTGGCTCCCCTGCCTCCCCTTGCTTTGCCCCTTGAGCCATAAAGGTACTCTGTTAAGGGACTTCGAAAACGCGAATGTGGTAGTAAAGATAAGTATTTTTTGGCTCTTATTTTTCATCTTTCATGCTTTGACGTGGGGAATGAGGGAGGAGGAGTTTCTAATCATATTTTTTTCTTCTCTTCCCTTACAGATTTTGTCTTCTAAAAGGATGCCTTTTATCAATGGATTATTCATTTCGCTGGGTACATATTTCATTAGTATTTGTATGTCTATAGATATATGTGTGTGTGTGTGTGTGTGTGTATGTGTGTGTGTGTGTGTGTGTGTGTGTGTGTGTGTGTGTGAGTGTGTGTGTGTGTGTGTCTGCGCGTGCGTGTGTATGTGTGCGTGTGTGTGTGTGCGTGTGTGTGTGTGTCTATGTATGTATATATATATATATATATATATATATATATATATATATATATATATATATATTTGCGTGTGTGTGTGAGCACTTGTACGCACGCGTGCGTATGTACGGAAATTATCATACCTAGCAAAATCGTCCTAAAAAGGATCCACAATGAATTATCACAACACAAAACCATAAATTCTTAACATCAGGAACTTACTGTCACCCTTCCTCTATTTAAATTCTCGTTTGTTCTAATCTCAACGACAAATAACTACTGTGAAGTGTGTGCATGATTACGAAAATGAAGAACAAACACACGTACCATGCATCTTAGACACGCGATCCCTGTTTATTTGGGAGACTGTAAGTTTAACTGCATAATGGCTCTTACATATTTCAGCCTAATGAGAGTTTTCAATTATTGTTGCTGTTGTTGATGGTGGCCTTATTTTATATTTCATTAGGTAGCATTTTTGTTTTTAATGATATTGTTGTTATCGTTGTCATTATTGTCTTGTTTTTCTGTCGCTGCTTCTTTGTTTGTTATTGTTGTTATTGTAGTTGTTGGTGTTGTCTTTCTTTTTGTTTAATTATTATTATTGGCATAGTTATTTCCATTATTATAATTATTCTTATTATCAATATCATCATGATCAAGATTAACATCATAACTATTTTCATAGTTATCATTATCATTATTCTTGATGATATTATCATTTCTATCATTATCATTATTATCGTTACTATTATTACTATCATTGTTGTTATTATTATTATTATTACTATAATTATTATTATTTTTATTATCATTATTATTATTATTGTTATTACTATTATTATTGCTATTATTATTAACATTATTATTATTATCATTATTATTATTATTATTATTATTATTATTATTATTATTATTATTATTATTATTATTATTATTATTATTATCATCATCATCATCATTATCATCATCATTATTATTATTATTACCATTAGTAATACTATTATCATTATTATTAATATCATTGATATCATTATTATCAATTTTATTATCGTTTTTATCTTTATCATTACCATTATTGCCATTATTATAATTTTTATCATCATCATCATTATCATTATTATTATTATTATTATCAGTATTGTTAATATTAATAGTAGTAGTAGTAGTATCATTATTATTATCATCATTATTATTATTATTATTATTAATATTATTATTATTATCATTATTATCGTCATCATCATTATCATTATCATAATCATCATCATTATTGGTATTAGTCTTAGAATCCATATGATTATAATCATAATGATAATTATAATCAATTATAATTATCCTTATCATTATCATCGTTATTTATTCCTCTTACAGTTATTATTGATATTATCATTATCGTTATCATTATCATTATTATTATCATTGTTATAATTATTAATTATTATTATTATTATTATTATTATTATAATTTTTATTATTACTATTATTATCATTATTTTGGTTATCATTATTATTATTATTATTATTATTATTATTATTATTATTGTTATTATTATTAATATTATAATTATTTATTATCATTATTATCATTGTTATTATTATTATTACTATTATCATTATTATTATTATCATCATTATCATCATTATTATTAATTTCAATATCATTATTATTGTATTATCATTATCATTATTATCGTTATTCTTTTATTATTATCATTATTATTATTACTATTATTATTATTATTATGACCATTACTATTATTATTATTATTATTATCATAATCATTATTATCATTACCATTATTATCAATGATATCACTATTATTATTATTATTATTATTATTATTATTATTATTATTATTATTATTATTATCATTATTATTGTTGTTGTTGTTATTATTATTACTATAATCACCATCATTGTTATTATTATTATTGTTATCATTATTGTTATCATCATCATCATTATTATTATTATCATTATTATTATTATTAT
>NC_061853.1:31034762-31037262 GCF_019202785.1 Penaeus chinensis
AATAATAACAACAACAACAATAATAATAATAATAATAATAATAATAGTAATAATAGTAATAATAATAATAATAATAATAATAGTAATAATAGTAATAATAATAATAATAATAATAATAATAATAATAATAATAATAATAATAATAATGATAATGATAAAAAAAATGATAATAATAATAACAATGATAATAATGATAATGACATTAATGCTCAAAATTCTTTGGAGTCATTGTTATTATAATTATCATAATTATCAGCCTTATCTGCATTGATTATTATTATTATCCTATCAGTATTGTTGCTTTTATTGTCATCATTTTTAGTAGCATTATTATTGTGAATTTTCAGTATCATTGTTAACACTATTATTATTATCATCATCATTACTATCACTATCATTTTTATTATCATAATTGTTATTATCCTTATCTTTTTTTATTTTTGTGTTTTTGTTATTGTTGTTGCTTTTAACATGCAAGCATTCACATTTGATACAGCGACATCTTGTGTTTGGAAATGTTACTCTTGTCGTTATTATCACTGATATCAATAATCATGTTTTTTTTAATTTTTGTTTCGTTGGCTCTATCGTTATCAATGTAATCTTCACTATTGCTATGATCATTCTGCACTTTAGGGGGAAATATTAATGCATGAATTCTGTTGGCATTATGTTAAATATATTATTTCATTCCTGTGAAATCCGGAAATCTGCATTTGATATGAATATTATAACAAAAAAAAAAAAAAAAAAAAAAATGTACCTGCTACTGTGTACCAAAGCCTAGTAAAAATCTTGTTTATTATTATGTTTTTATTACTCTTATTATCTTCCCTCCCGTCACATTTGGGAGTCTTCAGTTTTTTTGTTTAAAGTGTACATAATTCTGACTATCTTCTTGTCTGTCCTATCTATGTATCTGAAATGTACGTAAGTTTACGTGTGTGAGAAAGATATAGACAAATTGGTAAATAATTAGAAAGATAAAAAGGAAGGGAAAGGAAAGACAGAGGATGGGGAGAGTGAGAGTGTGAGACAGAAAGAGAAAGACAGAGAGAGAGAGAGAGGGCAGAAGGAGAGAAGGGGGGGAAATCGAAGAGAGAAGGGAGGGGGCTCGAAGTATGTGATATTTGGATATACCTCCTTTTAACCCTCGCAATTTGATACATACATAGACAGACAGACAGATACTTAAATAGACAGACAGACAGATAAACATAAGCAGACGGATAGACAGCGAGATAGGCTGACAGATAAGTCGATAAACCGAGACACTACCTGTTTATCCATTCTCATAAAATATTGAAATACCAGGTAAATAGAATTTTGTTAAACAGAAATATAGATATGCTGAAGGGCATTATAGATACAAACTCTTTTTATTTGCAATAACCTGCCCATGTCCACCAAGTTAAAGTATCCCAAATAAGTAGTTTTTTTGTTTATTATCAATTCTTGAATGTAATATCAGTATCGTATTTTTTGTATAAAATTATCGAGTTCATTATTGGCGTCTGGGAAGGTGGCAGTGCATTACCAAAAGCACTTTATTCCGCTTCTCTCGTTTAAAGTGAGTCGTAAACTTATGGGAAATAAACGCAAATGACTATGAATTTTGATAATGGCCTATAACCAAAAACAAATGTGATAAGAACATGCATTCACCCAAATAATGACTTTCCTACAGATATAATTTCGAGATGATATTAGGGTTCGAGGCGCTCTCCTCTCCTCTCCTAATCCCTCTGGGCATTGTGAAGGAAACGCGGGTGGGAACTGCAAGCTTTTTCGGGTTGTTGGCTTTTGGGTATAAGTAACTGTGAGTAAATATATATCTTTATCTATATATCTATATCTGTATATTTATCTCTCTATCAATCTATCTATCTATCTATCTATCTATCTATCTATCTATCTATCTATCTATCTACCTACCTACCTACCTACCTACCTACTTATCTAACTATCTATCTATCTATCTATCTATCTACCTACCTATCTATCTATCTATCTATCTATCTATCTATCTATCTATCTATCTATCTATCTATCAATCCATCTATATATATATATATATATATATATATATATATATAGAGAGAGAGAGAGAGAGAGAGAGAGAGAGAGAGAGAGAGAGAGAGAGAGAGAGAGTGAGAGAGAGAGAGAGAGTGTGTGTTTGTGTGTGTGTGTGTGTGTGTGTGTGTGTGTGTGTGTGTGTGTGTGTGTGTTAAGTTCTTATTTGCTCCTCTTTGTCAGCCTCATTACTCATTATACCATCTAATACACCTGTGTGACATAATGGTGTACTTTGAGGGACGAAGAATGTTGTCAAGAACATTAGTAATAATGTCATACCATGCTCGTCCATTAGCATTTCCGTGTCATCAGTGCTAAATCTTTCCTAATACGTAATCCATTTGCCTGTCAGAATACATTTGTCTACGAGTATGATGCCTGTCTGATGATTGTGCAAATGGCTCGCATTTAGATGAAAGGGTAT
>NC_061853.1:31102262-31109762 GCF_019202785.1 Penaeus chinensis
TAATAATGATAACAATAACAATAACAACAACAACAGCAATAATAATAATAATGATAATAATAATAATAATAATAATAATAATAATAATAATAATAATAATAATAATAATAATAATAATAATAATCATGATAACAACAACAACGAGAAAAAAATTAACAATTCTATGATCATAATCATGATGATGATGATAATAATAATAATAATAACAATAATAGCAACAATAATAATAATAATAATAATAATAATAATAATAATAATAATAATAACAATAACAAAAATAATAATGATTATGATTATAACAGTAATAATAACAAGGATGGAAAATTTGATGACAACAATAATGATAATAATAATTATTATTACTTACATTATTATTATCATCATTATTACATTGCTATTATAATTCTGCTACTTTCACTGCAGTCGGCACTCTAGGGACCGAGAGCTAAAAGGGCCAATGTCCAAATATGGCAATTTTGAGATAATCCTACCACCGGATGGGAAATTTTTGCTTTTATAAGTCTTATAGAGGCTAATGACACCATTGCATTAGGGACGCCACACGAGCATTACTTTGAAATCCAATAGATTGAAACATATATTTTAATGTGTGATTGATTGACACAAATAGCTGTATTTTGCAAACATGGCAACGGATTGCTTCAGGGTTGCCGCTTATACTATTCTGTATTTTCTTTTTAAAGTCAATATCCCATTTTCAGTTTACAGGTAACATTATACAATTAGAAAATGATAAAAAAAAAAAATATGGAAAGTATTACAGAATTAATATTAAAGGAGTTTTATTAACTTATATTTTTAGGCCATACAATAGTAGAAAAAATGGAAATAGAATTAGAAGGAATGGTTTTAACATTAACAGCAATAAATGTCTTATAAATGATTAATTAATCAGTAAAACATACATTTTGAAATGTTTGTTTTGAAAGCACTACATCGAAAAATATATTTTTATAAGCTTTTTGTTGTGAAAGATATCCGTTATATTCGTTATGTACAAAAATGTCTTTAAAAGGATTAGATTAATGCAGCACAGTTTGACTGGTCACAGAATAAAAAACATATTTCGTGAATTATTATTGGCTGAATTTCAATTAATGGAGCTAACTTTCAAAGGCGTTTTTCCCAACAATGACTTATGGGACATTAGCCCTTATTGTTCTCAGCTTTAGATCTTTTAGTACACTTATTATCACCATTACTACATAACCGATAAAGAAGAAATTAATAAAAATAACTTTAGTATATACGCTTTCTACAACCATTAACAGCTGCATCCATGTGTATCATACAATTGGCAGAAAGTAACGAGCAATGCCTTTCATACCTGCCTATGCCCCTTTCACAAAAGCGAATGTTCAGCGTTATGTATAGTTTGGCTCCAAGGAAAATCCTAGTTTGTAACTTTAATCATATATGCTTATATAATTTCAAATTAATGATGATACTTACAACAATAACATTAGTAATGACAATAGTGATGGTGTGATAGTGATAATATTGATAATGATAATAGTCATCATCATTATTATCGCAATACGTATTTCAGACATTAATGATAATAATCATGATAATACAAATAATTAATAACAACAATATGACAATAACAATAACAATAACCACAATAACAATGATAGACGAATAAATGTATGAGAGAAAAGATGAGTCAGGAATGAAATCCTGTTCTGAAATCTTGTATAAGTTGAACTAGAAACGCGAGGTGCAAGCCGATGCAGAAAATGTATTCATATTCATATGCTTCTGCTTGTGCATTCAAATAAGTCCGGACAGCTCTTGGCGAAGCAATGGGAATGTTAAATAGCATTCTTGGACATTAACCAAGCGTCCTCTTTGGTATGTCGTTGGATTTCTAATTTTGGAATAATGGCCACCAGAATCATATATTTTATTAGTTTATATTTAGGGACTAGACATGCCTTCTGAGAGAGACGCAGGTTGACTGATTGGCTCGCTAACTGACTAACTGACTGAATGTTTGACTGACTGTCTTACGGCTGACTGAATGGCAGATTCAGATGGACAGAGACAGATATACAGAGACTATCTGAGAAACTGACTGATAGACAGAAACATAATGAGACAGAGAGATAGAGAAAGAAAGAGAAAGAAAGAGAGAGAGAGAGAGAGAGAGAGAGATGAATCAGAGTCAGACAGTCCAACAGACAGAGAGATTGGGATAGAAAGGGGAGAAAGAAACTCAATCAGATAGGGAAAAGGTGGTAGACTGACAATAAGATTGGCAATAAGATAACCACAAGAAGCGAGAAAGGAGAGAGAGAAGAGAGAAGAAAGAGGCTGATCTATCATTAGTCATTAATGTATGTATGTATGTTTATACATTTTTATGTTGATGAATGGGTGATTGTTTAATTACTTGCCATATTCATAGAAATCAGACTTACGAATTGATAAAGAACGTACAATATGGTGGAAAATAAAATTAAAATATATCTCATGAAAGTGCCGTGACATACACACAAAATACAGATATAGATAGATAGAGAGAGAGAAAGAGAGAGATAGATAGAGAGAGAGAGAGAGACAGAGAGAGAGAGAGAGAGACAGACAGACAGACAGACAAACAGACAAACATACAGACAAACAGACAGACAACCAGAAAGACCGACAGACAGAACTACGGAGAGACAAACAAACAAAAAATGGAGAGAGAAAAAGAGATAAATGTCAAGAGAGAGAGAAAAGAAAGGTAAAAAGAGAGCAGAGACAAAACGTACAAGCGCTTCATAATGGATCATCATACATATTTTTTTCCCGCTATTGAAAGAGGAAGTAAACAAGTTAATGAAGCAAAAATGGAAATAAAAAATGAAAGAGGGAAGAGAAAAATGAAAGAGAAAAATGTGGAAACAGATAGCAACGCTTCTCTTAACCAGCCATTAAAACATTCGTTTCTGAATTAATTCGCAACTTAATTAAAATTATACCTCTTCCTTCTCAACTTGCGCTTCGCCTTTCGCTATTGTTTTCTCGTCTTTTATTCCTCCTTTACTTCCTTCCTTGCTTTCATCTCTGATTCGTTCCCTCTTTCATCTTCTCGCTATTCATTTCTTTTGTTTCTAGGGTAAGAAAGACACATGAACATACACATCAATTTGTTTACTTATTACTCCTATACACATAAACATACATCCTTAACATACACTTTATAACTCCTCCCCTCTACACCCTACTAATAAACAATTTTCACACACACACACACATACACACACACACATACACACACACACACACACACACACACACACACACACACACATACCTCCTCTCCTCCTCCGAGCCTCTCCCTCCAAACATACACACAGACACATACGTATATACAACCCCTCCTAACGCACTCATACCCCCCCACCCCCCGACACACGTCTCCTTCCCGCATATACTCAAAATCCCACCCCCTTCCCACGCACACGTCCCCATCCCGTACACACTCATAGCCTCTCAACACGCACACATTTACACCCCCCCCCCCCCTAACACATACACACTCCTCTCTCCATACACTCACAACCCTGTCTCATAACCCCCTCCCTCTTCCTCTTTCCCCACCCCCATCTCACAACCCCCTCCTCCTTCCTCCTTTCCCACCCCTTCACACAATCGCCCCCCCTCCCCCTTCCCCACCCCCCTTTCACAATCCCCTTCCCCTTCCCCCTTCCCCACCCCCCCTCACAATCCCCTCCCATTTCCCCCTTCCCCCCCCCCCTCACAATCCCCTCCCCCTTCCCCCTTCCCGGCCCCCATCTCTCAACCCTCCCCCCCCCTCACCCCCAAGCCCCAGCCGACACCGCCGCGCATTGTTCTGGATACGTGTTTATCGGCCAACAGATGTCTCCACCTGCCATCGGACGTGTCTCCCGCGGCCAAACGCTGAATCGGCACAGATACCCGCGGTGGAACGAAATCAATTAAGGTTCGTTAATAAAATCGTCATTAGGATCCCCCCCCCCCCCTCTCTCTCTCTCTCTCTCTCTTTCTCTCTCTCTCTTTCTCTCTTTCTCTCTCTCTTTCTCTCTCTCTCTCTCTCTCTCTCTCTCTCTCTCTCTCTCTCTCTCTCTCTATTTCTCTCTTTCTCTCTCTCTCTTTCTATTTCTGCGCCGGGAATATGTGACGTGGTAATGACATTTCTATGAGGCGAACGTGATTATTATGGCAGACTTATATTGTGCAAAACGACGCGATGTTTATTTGTTTTCTTATGAGGAGAATAGGGATCGTGGTTATATCGAGAAGATCTATCATCTATGATTATATTAATTATATTAATGGTAATTACAGAATTGATATTAATGTGTAAAGATATAAAGGAATAAAAAGATATGACAATTACTGCAATTATTCACGAAAACAATTGCATAAACATGTCGTTTGCAATAGTAATACTTGCACTTATATATATAAAAATGATAATTGACATACCATTACATAATAAAGATAATAACGTAAGTGTAATAGTACAGAAATTACAATAGCAATGTCGAAGTATAATTAATGGTCCCAAATGATAGAGAAAGAAGAAGAAAAAGATAAAATAAGACACGAAATAATGATAATGGAACGCTAACGAAAACACATTAGAAACAAATCAATTTCATATTCACTTTCACATTCCTCTTCAGTCCAGGGGGGGAAAAAGTTTGGAAATTCGGGGTAAATTTGGCAGGACCAGGAAGCAATACATGTAAAAACTTTTAAAGTGGTCCAGCGAGCAGAAGTTTTGCATATGAAGCATGGCTGCCTCATTCGCAACTGATAAAAAATTAAAACGGCGCACATTAAGTCCAAGTGGAAGAGCTATATTCATTTCTTTCCTGTTATCTCTTCCTTTCTCCCTTCCCCTTTCGTTATTTTCCATAAAAAAAAGTAAAAACAGTTGAAGGTGACTATCGTTCCAGTTATTTATGAATGCTTTTCCTAAAACCAGGGGGTCATTACATAAGCATTTGACTCGTGGGAAGGAGGGCCCCGAATCCACCATCTGCTGTGATTAGATTACCGAAGACACCGTCGAGATAGTCTTCAGAATATCAAAGTTTGCTCGTGTGTCTGACTCGGCAGAGTACGAGGGAGAGATGTGGGGAGAGAGAGAGGGAGATGGAGAGGGGGAGAGAGAAGGAGAGGGAGGGCAGAGGGGAAGAGAGAAGGAGAGAGAGGAAGGAGAGAGAGGGAGAGGGAGGGAGGATAGAGTGGGAGATGGAGGTGGAGAAAGAGAGAGAGAGAGGGAGAGGGAGGGAGAAAGAGATGGAGAGAGAGAGAGAGAGAGAGAGAGAGAGAGAGAGAGAGAGAGAGAGAGAGAGAGAGAGAGAGAGAGAGAGAGAGAGAGAGAGAGGGATGGAGGGAGGGAGAAAGAGAGAGAGAGAGAGGGATGGAGGGAGGGAGAAAGAAAGGGAGAGGAAGGGTGAGAGAGGGGGAGATGGAGGGAAGAAGAGGGAGAGTGAGAGGGGGAGTAAGGAGAGAAGAAGGGTAATAGAGAAACAGTGGGGTGGGAGAGGAAAGGAAGAGGGAGGGAAAGAGGTAGAAATAGAGAAATAGAAAGAGTGAGTAATATAGAGAGTGGGGTGGGAAGAGGGGGAGAAGGGTTGAAAGAGAGGGGGGTGGGGGATAACGAAAAAGAGAAGAAGAGTTATAGAAAGTGAGTGGGGTAGGTAAGGGGGGGGGGCGAAGAGAGAGAGGGAGAAGCAGAGAAAGAAAAAAAAGAGAGAGAGAGAGAGAGAGGGGGGGGGGGAGAAAGTAAAAGAGATAGAGTGGGTTGGATAGAGGGTGTGGAAGAGAGAAAGGGAGGGGCAGAGAGAGAGAGAGAGACAGTAATATAGAGGGTGGGGTGGGAGGAGGAGGAGAAGGGTTGAAAGAGAGGGGGGTGGGGGATAGCGAAAAAGAGAAGGAGAGTAATAGAAAGTGAGTGGGGTAGGTAAGGGGGGGGGGGGCGAAGAGAGAGAGGGAGAAGCAGAGAAAGAAAAGAGAGAGAGAGAGAGAGAGAGAGAGAGAGAGAGAGAGAGAGAGAGAGAGAGAGAGAGAGAGAGAGAGAGAGAGAGAGAGAGAGATAAAACAGATAAACAGATAAAACAAAAAAACAGAGGGACAGACAAAGGCAGAGAAAGAGAACATAGAAGACAAACTGACAGAGAAACAGAGAACCAGAGAGTGAATGCGAGAGCCCCCTACCACCAGTACAGAGAGAGGCCCTGGCATCACCGTGCTCTGTTGCTATGTTGCTAAGCCTCCCGGTGCAATGTACCGTGTCCTTCAATGCCATTGTATCCAGAATTCCCAACTATTGTACGAGATAACCCGCTCCTTTTTGCGTGCGTGGATCATGCCGGCGGTCGTAGAGACGGAACAGTAAGCGTAAGAGAGGTCGTTGTATTATGATCTTAAGGTGTCCAGAAAATGGGTCTTCGAGATCGCCTAAGAGAGGAGAAGGAGAGAACTGAAGGCGGGTTTAAAGAGGAACCTTTTGTAACAGGAATTATTGCACAGGTGACGAAATGATTTGGGTGGAGGAAAAAAAAATGGATGAAAAGGGGGAGGGGGGAGGAAAGGGATAAGAATGACTGGGAAACAAAAGTACGTGAGATAATGCGTATAAGAAATTAAAGTTAGGAAGAAATAGAAAAAGACGAATTAGATAGTTACGAAGCGCTTAGAAAAGGAAAAGGGTAGGGGTGAAAATTCATAAGAAAAAAAGACAAAAAAAAAAACAATGCAAAAACAGAAACAGAGTGAAGAATTGCGTAGTTACGAAACACTTAATAAAAAATATATATATAAAAAAGTAAAGGAAGGGACGAGAATAATTGAGGAAAAATAAGTGAATAAAGAGAAAGAAAAATAACACTGATAAACATATAAGATACACCGTAGCTAGAAAACACTTGAAAAATAAATAAAGGAAAAAAGGACGAGAAATGATAAGGGAATAAAACAAAAGATGAGAGATGATTACGAAAAAAAAAAAGGAGAAAATATAAACAGAAAGACGAACCAATATTTATGGAACGATCAGACAAAGAAAGATAATGAAAGAATATCCAAAATGAAAGAAATAAAACGATGAAAAGAGAGAACTCCGCAATTGACGTGAAAAAAAAAATTGTATACATGAATAGAAAAGACAAAACAAAAAAAAAATCAGAAGACAGACAGACAAAAGCAAGTTTGAAAAAAGGGGAAAAAAACGAAACAGAAAGAAAAGGAATACGAAAAAAAGAATATTAGGAAGAGAGAATAAAAGAAGAAAATAAAAAGCTGGAGAGGATTACGAAGATAAAATAGTCAGAGTAAAGAATTGGAACTAATGATGTAAAAAAGAGAAATGGGAACGAAAGAAAAAAAAAAAGGACCAGATCCACAAATCACAATATAAAAAAAGACAAACAGATAAGAAAAATGTAATAATCTTAATACCAATAATAATAATAATAATAATAATATTAATAATAA
>NC_061853.1:31119762-31124762 GCF_019202785.1 Penaeus chinensis
CCCTTGAGTTGGTGGTGTCGAGTGGAGGCCGAGGTCGAAGCTGCAGTCGAGTGTTTGGCGTTTAAGGGTGAGCTGATTTAACACTGTCCGGGGCACTGGGTTGTGTTTGGCTGTTGGGTTTCTCTGACTGGGTGTCTCTCTCTCTCTCTCTCTCTCTCTCTCTCTCTCTCTCTCTCTCTCTCTCTCTCTCTCTCTCTCTCTCTCTCTCTCTCTCTTTCTTTGCCTAGTTTTGTCTGACTCTCTCTCTCTCACTCTCTCTCTCTCCCACTCTCTCTCTCTCTCTCTCTCTCTCTCTCTCTCTCTCTCTCTCTTTCTCTCTCTCTCTCTCTCTCTCTCTCTCTCTCTCTCTCTCTCTCTCTCTCTCTCTCTCTCTCTCTCTCTCTCTCTCTCTTTGCCTATCTATCTATCTATCTATCTATCTATCTATCTATCTCTATATCTTTCTTTTATCAAATTAGTATTTAGTACCTTTGTAATTGTATTGATTATACTTGTGGTTATTTCTCAGTTTTTCTTTATATTTATCAATGTATGATTTATTTATGGGTAGCCTTCATTTTCTAAAAAAAAAAAAAAAAAAAAAGAATAAGAGCTTATGCTATTAAAGGATTCCAAATAAATCTTAAGCATACATCATGAATCCCATTTTTCAAATAGTACTCGATGAATACAAAGATGATATTAGTTTGCTTATAGGAACGGATAATAATAATGTATTTGTTATTCCCTTCAGTTTTCGATCACGGCAACTCTATTGCAGCCGTGATTCACTTACCTACACAATAACTTATTCGATAGATAAGGGGAGCGTAAGTAATTTTTCCTTCCTCTTTTGATTTAATTTTCTCCAATAATTAAATAGGAGGCGAAAAAAAATTGCCCGAGAGGGAAAAAAAAATGCCTGATACAAGCCATCAAATAATTATATGTTAATGACATGGGTTTTTTGCGTGTGAATATAATGAGAGTTTATGTACTCTACACAGGACTCTTTCGTTAGCGCTTCTGGAATTTTGGGATCACGGCCACTTAGCATAATTTACGGGGTAATTCTATTCAATTTGGTGATATTCTGGAGTAGGATTTCTCCCTTCTTGTTCTTTATTCTCCCCCCCCCACCTTCCCCTATCCTACCCTACTCTCCTCCCCAATAAACAACTCGTCTTGATTGGCCATCTCCCTCCCTTCTATTAACTTATTCCCTCCCCTCTCTCCCTACATCTTTCAACGTTCCCTTTCCTTGCACGCATCTTTTAATCTCTCTTTGCCTGTTTTGTCCTCTCCTGCACCCACCCCCCCTCCCTCCCCAAACACACACATAAACACGGAAATAAACACACATAAACACACGAAAACAAACAAACACAAAACACACATCCATCATTTTGGAGTTGGATTTCACTCGTTGTTCAAACCTCACCCCTCACCCTTTTTCCCTCCCCTCACTCCCCTCCCCTTACCCCTCACTCCTCTCATTATCCACCCCCTCATCCTTTACCCATCACTCTCTCCTCACCCCCATCACTCCCTCATCACTCCCCACCCCTCATCCTTTCCCCCTCAATCCCCCCTCACCCCCCCTTCACCCCTACCCTCACCCCTCACCCCCACTAAGCTCCCGTACCTCCACCTGCCATTTTTTTTTATCATTCTTGATAAATTGCAACACTCGGGTATATAACGTGGGACGGTGCGTTCCAAATTGTGGTAGATTACACTTGACTGAACTCGCCATGGACATTCGAGGCAGATAGGGAAGTAGAGAGAATTACAAAGTGAATTAGTGAGGGGAAAGGTGAGTGGCTTTCAGGTTATGAATAAAGGAGCAGAGAATCAGGAATAAAGAGAGGTGAAAGGTATAAAAGTATAAATAAAAAACAGTAAAGAAAAAGGTCAATGAGAGGGATGTTTGAGAGAATTACAAAGTAAGTTAGTGAGGGGAAAGGTAAATGGTATATGAATAAAGGAACACAGTATCAGGAATAAAAAGCGGTGAAAAAGTAAAGCCGTTGAAAGAATTGGGAATTAGATTAGTTAATAAATGTAATGATAAAGGAAAATAAGAAACAAAAGCTTGGAAAAGAAATGGAAAAATTTAGACAAAAAGAGAGCACAATTTCGAAATAATGAACAAAAAATATATCTGAAAAAAACGAACAGTTAGAGTGTAATTGAAATGAATATATTTTAGTACTTTTAACATAGAAGAAAATAATTATGTATGAATATTCGTCATATTTTTTTTTCCCCAATACTGACATTTTTTTCCTCTTTTCTACGAAGAATTTTAGTTACTGTATTGAAAAGCAGAACTACTGAAACTGTTTAATTGGAAGTGATTAAGGGTGATTGAGAAAATTATAGAAAAAAAATGAGAAAAATATCTCAAATTATTTATATTTCACTCCGTAATATGAACTTGCCATAATCAGTAGTATGTACGAATTTGCATATTTTTACTTAGTTTCCCTTCTCATTTTCTCTATTTTATTCTGCTTCGTCAATGGGACCGATTGAGATTTCGCCTTTTTTTATTATTAGTGTGGAATTTGCATTGAAATGTCCATTCATATACATTAGCTGATTGTTTGTTTGTCTTCTTTTCCTTCATCTTTCCAAATGGAAAAAGAAAAAGAAAAAAAAATAGATTTTCCTTAGTTTATTTGTTTGTTTGTTTTTCACAGCTCGCATTTTTAATTGATAGAAATTAATTTTTTTATTAATTTCAGAAGGCAGAGGTCATAATGTGCACGTTACCTATTTTCGATTTTGATCTTGTATCTGTCTTACATCCCTCCTAAAATGTGAATCTTCATAAAGAATAGATAATGAAATTAGCAAAATAAAAATAAAAAAATCTTCGTCACTATTTTAAAAAATCTACTTAAGATAAAAAAAGCAAATACTTGCGAAACATTGTGCTCTTGAATGCAAGAGAACCTGCTTCATCTGACGAGAACAGGGACGAAAAACTATAAAAAATATAATGTTTATATTAATGCTCACTTAGTTTTGTTGTCGTTGTTGTTGTTGTTGTTGTTGTTTTAATAACTGAACGCTCCTATTAGTTGTGGAACACCCAAAAATATAGGCTTATAGAATTTTTCGATATTGATAAACACGATGTGAATTATCAATTATTTTCCTGAATAAATAAGTAAACGGATATCTATATTAAAGGTATGAATATAAATAAATTGATATGTGTCGTGTGTGTGTTTTTGTGTGTGAGTGTGTGTGTGTGTGTGTGTGTGTGTGTGTGTGTGTGTGTGTGTATGTATGTATGTGTGTGTGTGTGTGTGTGTGTGTGCGTGTGCGTGTGCGTGTGCGTGTGCGTGTGTGTGGGTGTGGGTGTGTGTGTGTGTGTGTGTGTGTGTGTGTGTGTGTGTGCGTGCGTGCGTGTGTGTGTGTTACTTCTGTTACTGTTACTCCTGTGTCTGTTACTTCCCCTTCTCCTTCAATGGGATAAAACCTCTAAGATATTCAGGTAGAGGAGGTGGAGGCGTCTCGAACTAAATGGTAGAAAGTTCATGCAAAGAAAAAAAAGAAAAATGAATTCGCGCAAAACTTGGCAAATTTTGCATTTCCGGCCTTTCTGAGGGCGTACATGCGGCCCCTCGAGTTCTTTCTTTTCTTCATGTTCTGCCTTTTTTTATTTTCCTTCCTCTTCTTCGTTTTCCAACTCACCTTTGTTTCATTTTTCTTTTTCTTCTACATTATCGATTTTTTTTCTTCTTCTCAGATTTCTCCATCGTCGTTGTCTTCATTGTCTTTCTCGTTCTCATTTTTATTTTTCTTCTTCATTAAACCTCCTTCCTCCACCTCCTTCATTCGCTCTTATTATCTACTCTATTCCTCTTTCTCATCTTCTCCTTTTCCCCTTCCTTTTCTACCCTCTTCCTTCCTTTTATCCCTCCTCTCCTTCTCCTTATTCTCCGTCCTCCGTCGCTTTGCATTTCTACTTCTGCTTCTTCTCCTCCCTCCTTCCTCCTTCCTCTTTCCTCCTCTCTCCTCCGATCTTCTTCCTTCCCTTTTCCCCCTTCCTACTTCCTTTTTCCTCCTCTCTCCTCCGATCTTCTTCCTTCCCTTTTCCTCCTTCCTCCTTCCCTCTCCTTCCTTCCTCCTTCTTTCTTTCTCCATCTCTCTTCCTCCTTCCTCCATCCTCCTTCCATCTTCTTCCTTCCTCCTTTCTCCTTCCTTCTTCCTCTTTCCTCTTTTCTTCCTTTTTCCTCCCTCTTTCTTCCTCCTTCCTCCATCCTCCTTCCTCACTCCTCCTTCCTCCTTCCTCCTTCTTCCTTCCAAGACACAGAGAACCTCCGACCCTCAACAGCTTCATATCAAAGACGTTCATGAATTTGCAACAATGCAATCCCTCACGCCAATATTGCTCGGAGCCCTTTGCATATTTTGATCAGAGCTGTCAATGAATCCATCTGCAAGAAGGCGATGGAGATGTTATTGCTCACATTGCACGCCGGCGGGATTCCTCGTTTTCTGTTCGCTCTCGAATCGCCCCCTGCTTCCCTTTCAGTACAGGGGGAGGTTCAGGCAGGTGGGACTGTCATTAGAAATATATATACATATATATATATATATATATATATATATATATATATATATATATATATGTGTGTGTGTGTGTGTGTGTATGTATGTGTGTGTGTGTGTGTGTGTGTGTATGTGTGTGTGTGTGTGTGTGTGTGTGTGTGTGTGTGTGTGTGTGTGTGTGTGTGTGCGTGTGTGTGTGTGTTATATATGTACCAGTGCGTATAAACGTACACGTGGCCGCCCGGACCGCGAGGCGCCGAGCGGAGCGGAGAGACCGCGGTGTTGTCTGACGCAAGAAATCCATTCCCGCTTCATCTTGGCGGGATTGAGAAAATAATAACAAAGTCGTAGCGAGCCTCTGTGTGCCGTGAACGCAGCAAACACTTTAATTACTGCGTCCATTTTGCACGAACTTCTCTAAGAATCCGTAAACAAAAAACACTCATCTGTGG
>NC_061853.1:31139762-31144762 GCF_019202785.1 Penaeus chinensis
GAAAGAGAGAAGAAAAATAACAATAAAACAGGATCACTAGCATGAAAACAAGAACATCCTGGCCTAGAGCAATATTAGTTTCAGAAGAGGAATCATAGAAGAGGAGAGCAACAGTAGCATCAGAAACTGCCACATCAGAAGCAGCAACAATCCCAATGGCGCCAGCAACAGAAACATCGACATTAGAATTAGCATCAAGAATGGCCAATTTAGAATAAGCAGCAGAAAGAGTGACATCAGAAACAACAGCAAAAACAGACAGCAGCAGAAAAGCACTGGAAACACCATCAGGTACGACTACACCAGAAACAACACCAGGAGCCCCCATAGAAACAGCAGCTGCATGAACGGCCGAACCAGAAACCGCAGCAGCATAACAGCCACACCAGAAACAGCAGCAGCAGAACAGCCACACCAGAAACAGCAGCAGCATAACAGCCACACCAGAAACAGCAGCAGCATAAACGCCACACCAGAAACAGCAGCAGCATAACAGCCACACCAGAAACAGCAGCAGCATGAACAGCCACACCAGAAACAGCAGCAGCATGAACAGCCACACCAGAAACAGCAGCAGCATAAACAGCCACACCAGAAACAGCAGCAGCATGAACAGCCACACCAGAAACAGCAGCAGCATAAACAGCCACACCAGAAACAGCAGCAGCATAACAGCCACACCAGAAACAGCAGCAGCATGAACAGCCACACCAGAAACAGCAGCAGCATAACAGCCACACCAGAAACAGCAGCAGCATGAACAGCCACACCAGAAACAGCAGCAGCATAACAGCCACACCAGAAACAGCAGCAGCATAAACGCCACACCAGAAACAGCAGCAGCATAACAGCCACACCAGAAACAGCAGCAGTATAAACGCCACACCAGAAACAGCAGCAGCATAACAGCCACACCAGAAACAGCAGCAGCATAACAGCCACACCAGAAACAGCAGCAGCATAAACAGCCACACCAGAAACAGCAGCAGCATAAACGCCACACCAGAAACAGCAGCAGCATAACAGCCACACCAGAAACAGCAGCAGCATGAACAGCCACACCAGAAACAGCAGCTGCATAAACAGCCACACCAGAAACAGCAGCAGCATAAACAGCCACACCAGAAACAGCAGCAGCATAACAGCCACACCAGAAACAGCAGCAGCATAACAGCCACACCAGAAACAGCAGCAGCATAACAGCCACACCAGAAACAGCAGCAGCATAAACAGCCACACCAGAAACAGCAGCAGCATAAACAGCCACACCAGAAACAGAAACAGCATGAACGGCCACACCAGAAACAGCAGCAGCATAAACAGCCACACCAGAAACAGCAGCAGCATAAACAGCCACACCAGAAACAGCAGCAGCATAAACAGCCACACCAGAAACAGCAGCAGCATAACAGCCACACCAGAAACAGCAGCAGCATAAACAGCCACACCAGAAACAGCAGCAGCATAACAGCCACACCAGAAACAGCAGCAGCATAAACAGCCACACCAGAAACAGCAGCAGCATAAACAGCCACACCAGAAACAGCAGCAGCATAAACGCCACACCAGAAACAGCAGCAGCATAACAGCCACACCAGAAACAGCAGCAGCATAAACAGCCACACCAGAAACAGCAGCAGCATAACAGCCACACCAGAAACAGCAGCAGCATAACAGCCACACCAGAAACAGCAGCAGCATAAACAGCCACACCAGAAACAGCAGCAGCATAACAGCCACACCAGAAACAGCAGCAGCATAACAGCCACACCAGAAACAGCAGCAGCATAAACAGCCACACCAGAAACAGCAGCAGCATAACAGCCACACCAGAAACAGCAGCAGCATAAACAGCCACACCAGAAACAGCAGCAGCATAAACAGCCACACCAGAAACAGCAGCAGCATAAACAGCCACACCAGAAACAGCAGCAGCATAACTTCCACACCAGAAACAGCAGCAGCATAACAGCCACACCAGAAACAGCAGCAGCATAAACAGCCACACCAGAAACAGAAACAGCATGAAAGGCCACACCAGAAACAGCAGCAGCATAACAGCCACACCAAAAAAAACCAGCAGCATAAACAGCCACCAAAACACAGCACAAACAGCCACACAGCAGCAGCAGAACGCCCACACCAGAAACAGCAGCAGCATAACAGCCACACCAGAAACAGCAGCAGCATAACAGCCCACCAGAAACAGGCAGCATAACGCCACACAAAACAGCAGCAGCATAAACAGCCCACAGAACAGCACAGCTAACAGCCACACCACACAGCAGAAGCCAAACCAGAAACAGCAGCAGCATAACAGCCACACCAGAAACAGCAGCAGCATAAACAGCCACACCAGAAACAGCAGCAGCATAACAGCCACACCAGAAACAGCAGCAGCATAAACAGCCACACCAGAAACAGCAGCAGCATAACAGCCACACCAGAAACAGCAGCAGCATAAACAGCCACACCAGAAACAGCAGCAGCATAAACAGCCACACCAGAAACAGCAGCAGCATAAACAGCCACACCAGAAACAGCAGCAGCATAAACAGCCACACCAGAAACAGCAGCAGCATAACAGCCACACCAGAAACAGCAGCAGCATAAACAGCCACACCAGAAACAGCAGCAGCATAAACAGCCACACCAGAAACAGCAGCAGCATAACAGCCACACCAGAAACAGCAGCAGCATAAACAGCCACACCAGAAACAGCAGCAGCATAACAGCCACACCAGAAACAGCAGCAGCATAACAGCCACACCAGAAACAGCAGCAGCATAACAGCCACACCAGAAACAGCAGCAGCATAAACAGCCACACCAGAAACAGCAGCAGCATAAACAGCCACACCAGAAACAGCAGCAGCATAACAGCCACACCAGAAACAGCAGCAGCATAACAGCCACACCAGAAACAGCAGCAGCATAAACAGCCACACCAGAAACAGCAGCAGCATAAACAGCCACACCAGAAACAGCAGCAGCATAAACAGCCACACCAGAAACAGCAGCAGCATAACAGCCACACCAGAAACAGCAGCAGCATAACAGCCACACCAGAAACAGCAGCACATAAACAGCCACACCAGAAACAGCAGCAGCATAACAGCCACACCAGAAACAGCAGCAGCATAAACAGCCACACAGAAACAGCAGCAGCATGAACAGTCCACACCGAACAGCAGCAGCATAAACAGCCACACCAGAAACAGCAGCAGCATAAACAGCCACACCAGAAACAGCAGCAGCATAACAGCCACACCAGAAACAGCAGCAGCATAAACAGCCACACCAGAAACAGCAGCAGCATAAACAGCCACACCAGAAACAGCAGCAGCATAAACAGCCACACCAGAAACAGAAGCAGCATGAACGGCCACACCAGAAACAGCAGCAGCATAAACAGCCACACCAGAAACAGCAGCAGCATAACAGCCACACCAGAAACAGCAGCAGCATAAACAGCCACACCAGAAACAACAGCAGCATAACAGCCACACCAGAAACAGCAGCAGCATAACAGCCACACCAGAAACAACAGCAGCATAAACACCACACCAGAAACAGCAGCAGCATAACAGCCACACCAAAACAGCAGCAGCATAACAGCCACACCAGAAACAGCAGCAGCATAACAGCCACACCAGAAACAGCAGCAGCATAACAGCCACACCAGAAACAGCAGCAGCATAA
Organism: Penaeus chinensis; assembly: GCF_019202785.1. Lineage (NCBI taxonomy): Eukaryota > Metazoa > Arthropoda > Malacostraca > Decapoda > Penaeidae > Penaeus > Penaeus chinensis. The sequence continues at coordinate 31,143,464 of NC_061853.1, forward strand.
ACAGCCACACCAGAACAGCAGCAGCATAAACAGCCACAGAACCACGATAACAGCAACAGCAGCAGCATAAACAGCCACACCAGAAACAGCAGCAGCATAAACAGCCACACCAGAAACAGCAGCAGCATAAACAGCCACACCAGAAACAGCAGCAGCATAACAGCCACACCAGAAACAGCAGCAGAACAGCCCCACCAGAAACAAGCGCAAAACGACACCAGAAACAGCAGCAGCATAAACAGCCACACCAGAAACAGCAGCAGCATAACAGCCACACCAGAAACAGCAGCAGCATAAACAGCCACACCAGAAACAGCAGCAGCATGAACAGCCACACCAGAAACAGCAGCAGCATAACCCGCCACACCAGAAACACAGCAGCATAAACAGCCACACCAGAAACAGCAGCAGCATAAACAGCCACACCAGAACAGCAGCATCAGAAACAGCAGCAGCATAACAGCCACACCAGAAACAGCAGCAGCATAACAGCCACACCAGAAACAGCAGCAGCATAACAGCCACACCAGAAACAGCAGCAGCATAACAGCCACATCAGAAACAGCAGCAGCATAACAGCCACACCAGAAACAGCAGCAGCATAACAGCCACACCAGAAACAGCAGCAGCATAACAGCCACATCAGAAACAGCAGCAGCATAACAGCCACATCAGAAACAGCAGCAGCATAAACAGCCACACCAGAAACAGCAGCAGCATAACAGCCACATCAGAAACAGCAGCAGCATAACAGCCACACCAGAAACAGCAGCAGCATAAACAGCCACACCAGAAACAGCAGCAGCATAACAGCCACATCAGAAACAGCAGCAGCATAACAGCCACACCAGAAACAGCAGCAGCATAAACAGCCACACCAGAAACAGCAGCAGCATGAACAGCCACACCAGAAACAGCAGCAGCATAAACAGCCACACCAGAAACAGAAGCAGCATAAACGCCACACCAGAAACAGCAGCAGCATATCAGCCACACCAGAAACAGCAGCAGCATAAACAGCCACACCAGAAACAGCAGCAGCATAAACAGCCACACCAGAAACAGCAGCAGCATAACAGCCACACCAGAAACAGCAGCAGCATGAACAGCCACACCAGACACTGCAGCAGCATAAACAGCCACACCAGAAACAGCAGCAGCATAAACAGCCACACCAGAAACAGCAGCAGCATAAACAGCCACACCAGAAACAGCAGCAGCATAAACAGCCACACCAGAAACAGCAGCAGCATGAACAGCCACACCAGACACTGCAGCAGCATAAACAGCCACACCAGA
>NC_061853.1:31149762-31152262 GCF_019202785.1 Penaeus chinensis
TGTATTTATCAGTATTGGGTTTGGGTATAGGAATGATTAAGCTTTTAGTCCAGGAGCTTGGGAGGATTCCTTGTGATAGGCTGAGTCTATACAGATGTAAAAGTGGGTTGCCTGGTACCTGAGCAATGTGACGAAGGACGCTGTAAGTAATGCCGTCCTCACCAGGGGCGGTTGCCTTACCTTTCAGAAGGGCATTGCTTAGTTCCCACTCGGTTATTTCGACAAAGTCGGAGGGGTCAATAGCAGCACATGCTATTGCTATATTGAAATTTCTATCTATTTTCGACTTGTTGAGCTGATTTTTTATCCCTTGTGGAAGTGAGTGTACTTGAGAATTTCCTGCCCACTGCTCTAGCAGCATATTAGCCTGTTCCTGTGGACTGTGGAACTGCGGTGTTGTGAGGGCTTTACCTGTCAGTCTATTAATTTTTCTCCATACGTCAGCTATAGAAGTTTGACTATTGATACTTTGCAGAAATTGTTCCCAGTATTTACTACGAATCTGAGTTTTTAAATCTCTGAATTCCTTGGTGGCTTTCATAAACTGCAGAAGATTATCTGTCGTCTTATTATCTTTATAGCAATTAGCAAGCTCCTGAACCCGTATATATTCCTTTGCCAGAATTGGGTCATTGATCCACCTCGGTGCATGGGAGGTCTGGGGCCTCTTTTTCTTTGAGAGTTTTCTTGAACAGACCCAAGTGTCATAGTAGTCAGTGACAACTTTAATTAGATCCTGAGAAAATTTCTCAACAGATGTTACTTCATAGGTGTTATACCAGTCATAGACCCGTGCCTTGAAGTGATGCTCCAGGCCCGGTGGGATAATTATTCGGAGCCTAGGTGATCTAGTGGCTGAATTGGTGTCTACAGTATAATCTGTTCGTATTGCAAAGTGGTCACTAACTAACTCTCGCACCAGTGAAGTACAGACATTACCATGAACTAAATTTTTGCCAAATACATAGTCTAATCTGCCACCTCCCAAATGAGTCTCTGCTTCTGTGTCATATACTGTCAGTGATCTACTATTGATAAAATGTTTGAATTCTTCCCCATTACTATTACGTTGGTTGTCTCCAAAGTGTGGATGCCTTGCATTGAAGTCGCCCATACATAACGTGCTTTGGTTGTGAAAATTGGGGAGAGAACTAGCCAGAAATTTGGAGTATCTGGCATATACATTATACAGTGAAAAATAGCCAGTGGCAGTCTGAATTTTTAAATGATGAAATTGAACATCAGTGTTCTCGGATTTGTTAACTAACTTATGTGGCAGTGCTACCTTCACATATGTCAACAATCCAGTCATGGCTGTATTCACATATGAATAGTATCCCTGAATTGCAGGTGCTATTTTCATCTTAGCAGCAGCAGCAAAAGGTTCTTGCACGCAAATAACATCAGTATTATATTTACGGATATAAAACTCTAGGTCATTCAGCCTAGGCTTTATACTACGCATATTCCATGATATAAATTTGATTGTCCGTTTATCCATAAGTGAGTAGTGTTCTATTAGGCAATCTGTACCTCATGCTGTTATATCCTCTAATATTATAAATTATAGATTCACATAAACATATAGCTTTATGATTGTGGATTTCATTACAGATGGTAGTCTTAAACATAAAAGTACTTTTAACCATTTCAAACATTTGATCTTAGCTTTGTTCCACTTCTCAGCACAGTCCCTCCGGTTGCTGTGCTAGGTGCGTCACTGGACCCGATGTCACAGGGATCCTGATATTGTTCGTGGCGGCTGTCAGCGCTGACACGCCCACTCTGGTTATCAGCACTGGCGGTCTGACATCGGTTCTCCTCGTTCGTTTGTTTAGCACTAATGGTAACACGAGTATCACGGCACTGACAATCACTTTTATTTTTTTCCATTTCATTAATTAAGTAAGTGTTTTGTTCTTTCAGAACTTTTATTTCCTTTAAAAGTTCAAGCACTTTTATGTCGCCTTGGTCAGCTGGCGTGACGTCACTTCTGTCACATGGTTGTGCGGGGGATTCCCCCGCCTGGCCTGCGGTCATCCCTGCCTGAGGGTGAGGGACGGCTGCCTCGGCTGGCTCCCGGGGAGGGAGGGGGGGCGTGGTCTTTAATTCAGAGAGTAAGGCAGCTTTGACGCCCGAGTCACCCTCTGTGAGGATCAACATAATCTTGTTCACCTTCTCCGCCAGTTGCGCAAACATTTCGCGTAGTTCGGCGACCTCTGCACCCCCACTCGCCGGCAGCCGCGGGAAATCTCTGCGGTTGGTGACGTCACACAGGGCACGGGCAGGCGCTTCCCCGGCACCCTGTCCGCTGGTTGGGTTGGGAGGGTCGCGCTGGTCACTCGCGGTCGGTGCTGGGACCACAGGGGGTGGGGGGGGAGGGGCCAGGGCAGGGAGGCCCTTGCACCCCCAGTGCCAGGCATTCACACCTGTCATCCCGCACCTGAAGCAGGATGGGACAAAAGCTGGTGCTTCTGCATTACTCTCTTCTGCTGCACTG
>NC_061853.1:31202262-31204762 GCF_019202785.1 Penaeus chinensis
ATATATATATATATATATATACATATATGCCTGGCTGAATTCTTTCAAAAGGAAACAAAAGAAGAACAGCTTCCGAACTCCCTCTTCAGCATCCATAATCTATCGACCTCTCCGTCACCCGCCTCCCGATTGCAGCAAAGTTTATAAGTAAATCAGGGACAAATAGGAAAACTTGCGATTAAAAATGGAGTAAGAAGCGCTTATTAAACATGTTGTTACGAGGCCGTGAGTCTCGCACAATCTCGCTAATGGCGCTCGTATTTCTCGTGTTTTCTTACTCTTTTTCTCGTGAAATGCGAGAGTGTGTCGTTCCGCCTCCGTATGGCTTCCTGCGCGCCCTCGTACTCGCCTGGAAGTAGACAAAGGAGAAAGAAAGAAAAAAGGAGAGAAAGAGAGAGAAATTGAATGGAATAGGGGAGGGAGAAGAGGAAAAGAAACTCATAGATGTTCAAAGACTTGCAAGCACATTTATATAAATACATACTAGAACAAGCACTGATATATATATGTGTGTGTGTGTGTGTGTGTGTGTGTGTGTGTGTGTGTGTGTGTGTGTGTGTGTGTGTGTGTGTGTGTGTGTGCATGTGTGTGTGTGTGTGTGTGTGCGTGTATATATGTATATATATATATATATATATATATATATATATATATATATATATATTCATTGTTTTGACTTAATATCAAGTAGTTGACAGAAAAGAAGAAGCCCTCGTCAAGCTGGCTCCATCCAGAGCTCAAAGACCTGCTACGAAATATGGATATGGACTGGCACACAATCTTTACAGAGAAGTGTAAGAAGGCCAAGGAGAATTGGCTCCAGGAGTAATGTATTGTTGTAATCCCAAAGAGATGTCTTGCCGACGTATACACCGAAATGCTCAGGCCTTAGGAGAAGAAGGTATTGATCTTATCTGGAACTTCCTACATGATAGCTATGAAACGGTCAAATAACCTAAAAAGAATATGAAATCAGTATTCATAGCCCGAATGAAGGTCCCAGGAACATTTGAATGCTCACAACATCGCTCATTTAGTCTAATGTCACATATTCTTAAAGCTCTGCTGAACATTATCCTACAGAGGATCAGATGACAACTCCTACCCGAAATCCCAGAGACCCAGTTTGGGTTTATGAAGGATAAAGGTACGTCATGAGAATGCTTGCCAAGAGAGTCATCCAACACTATCAGAATATCTACCTGGTTTTCATTGATAAGGTCCGGTACTTAGAAGTACTCAAAGTCCTCGCCGATATCCGAATAGATGACAAAGATATGAGACTAGTTCAATCATTCTACCAAGATCGACTTGCCGCAGTCCGCCTAACTGGTTCTCCATCAAGCGAGGTGACCGACAAGGTTATGATGTCACTTGAGCTCTTTAATTCATACTTTGAATTTATCTTGCGGGATACTGAAGATCGCCAGGAGGGAATCGGTATCATTGGTAGGAAGATCAACTACCTTAGTTGTGTAGATGATCCAGTTTTCATGGCCACATCTGTAAATGACCTCCAAGTACTTTTTGATGCTGGTGTGGAAGCCCGCAAATACCTTGGCCTCCATGGCAATAGCAAGAAAACAAAATGTATGGTAGTTTCGAAGCCAGAGGTCCCACCAAAGGTCCATTGAAACAAGAAGTGGAAATCCAACAGGTCTCCGTCTTCAATTATTTATTAGCCCTTGTCATCTCAGATGCATGTTGCAAGAGGGAAATCAGACGCAGAATCGAGACTAGCAAAAGATGCATTCTCCAAACTCCGGAACATTCTAACAGACCGCAAGCTCTCAAAGCACATAAAATCATACTCGTTAAAACCTTTGTCTGGTCGTCTCTCCTGTATGGTTGCGAGTCCTGGACACTGACGACTGAAACTGGGCGCAATATAGAGGCCGCGGCAATTTGGTTCTACCGCAGGATGTTGCGCTCAACAGAAGAGTCAGACAGGGACACGAACTTCTAGAATTGATCCGAACCACAACTCAAATTCCTCGGACATGCAATCCGTAACGGTACATTAGAAGACCTTAGCCTAATCGATAAAAGGGAAGGCAAGCAAGCTCGACAATTTCAACATACAAGCACTTCGATGCCTCTGGGACAAAGCTCGACAACGGGAAACATGGCGCCAAGTAGTTCGTCAAAGAAGATATATATTTGGGTATGTGTGTGTCTATATATATACATACAAATATAGATAGATAGATAGATAGATAGATAGATAGATAGATAGATAGATAGATAGATAGATAGATAGATAGATAGATAGATAGATAGATAGATAGATAGACAGATAGATAGATAGATAGACTGATAGATAGATGGATAGATAAATACATGTATGTTTGTTATTTATGTATATACATACACATACACACACACTATATAATATACATATATATATATATATATATATATATATATATATATGTATATATATGTATGTTTGTGTGTGTGTGTGTGTGTGTGTGTGTGTGTGTGTGTGTGTGTGTGTGTG
>NC_061853.1:31279665-31282165 GCF_019202785.1 Penaeus chinensis
GCATTCACCAATTGATTCTTGGGCTGCATCAAGTGTTTCATGCTTGAAGGTGCTTGAAGGTGTCACACAGAAGAACAGGGTCCGTCAGGCCCTCAGGTTCCGTCAGGCCCTCAGGTGTTGTAAAACGAACAAAGATTGCCTTGCCAAACCCCCCGGCACACTCATCCTCCCTCAGTCTGTCCACATGAAACATCCTAGGGTGTTCATTTGGGCGGCGGGGGGTTCTAAAGTGGATCTGGAGAGTAGCCACAACTAATCTATGATCAGTTCCATAGAACTTGGCACTTCGATACACCCTGCAGTTCTGGAGGATCCTCCATCGAGTGCTAACGAGGATGTGGTCGATCTCCTTGGCCACATTACCCATATAGCTGTACCAAGTCAGAAGTCTGATGTGGGTCAGAACGCTGATACCAGGAGCCAGAAATCCTCAATTTCTGGGACCTAGCAAAGTAACGGAAAAGGAGGCTATTTTTACTGCCAGCATCAGCTCCTGAGCTATGAGGACTGACAGACATCTTGTAGCCAGCTCGTTCGCAGCTGGATACCGCAGAAGTTACCCAGAACAATACGAATATCTCGCCAAGGACAGCTGTCCGTCACAGATGCACGTTTGGCGTAAAACATCTCTTTCACCTCAAGTTTATATACACCCGTAGGAGCATACACAGCAATAAGAGACATGAAAACAAATGAAAGCTTCAGTCTCAATACCATAATATGCTCATCAACTGGAGTGACCAGTTGATGGAGTCTGGTGGAGATGGCTATGGCTACTCCCTGGAGATGGTGGTCATCACTGCAGCCTGACCAGTAATAAATGAAGCCACCCACACTAATCGTGCCGCTGCCAGCTCTTCTCACCTCCAAGAGAGCAGCCACCTCAACTCTCAGCTGCCTCAATTCCCTCGACAGTAGTGGTAACTGATTGTCCTGTCACAAGAACCGGACGTTCCAAGCCCCCACCCTGACAGCCAGCCTGAGGTCTAACCTCAGGCAGGCACTCTGGGTGGGCGCCACGCCACCCCTACGGACGCCGCCCCATATAGAGGGGCTTGGCTGGCTGTAGGTCCCATAATCCGCCTGCAGGGCTCCCTAGGGCTTTCCCCCACAAGCCTCACATCAGATTGGCGGCCGCCGTGACCCAGATGGGATGAAGTGTAACCCTACCCAAGTCCCAACGGCTGCCAACCCAGAGGGACCCACAGCCCGCCGTACTTGCTGGGTGGGAGGGACTTTAGCCTTCCCCCAGCACCAACAACTATATGTTCGGTTGCCAATACAGTTATCTTGGGGAGGCAGACTGGCAAGCCGCCCATTAACCCCAGGGGGCATGGGGGCAGGAGTTAATACGAAGCCAGGGCGTGTCCACACGCCGGTGGGCCATGACTCCATACCTTTAGGGCCTCTTGCTGCTGCAAGAGCCTATATATACATATATATATATATGTATGGATATATGTATATGCATATAGATAGATAGATAGATATAAATATACATATATATGTATATGTATACATATTTTTCCCCTGCCTTTCTCTTTTCTCCTTTTTTCTTTTAATTTGTGCTTCGCTATCATTAATTCCCACCGACATTACTCAATCTGCTTCTTTTACATTTTTCTATCATTACCACACCACATTATCATTATGATTCCCCATATATCAAAGCTTAATGACCAGAGGCCCCTAAAGAGCAATAGAGAATATCAGATCAATGATAATTTTTCTGAAGAAAGTAAAGATAACGTATAGATGGAAGAGCTATTGGGGTGAATTGACCCATGATAAGATAAAGAAAAAAATGGAAACTCAGCTATTCTGGTTATCTTAAAAAAAAGGTAGGTGGGACGTGAAGAAATAAAAAAAGAGGGATATAAGAGGAAGGGTTTATTAAATAATTATTAAAAAAAGAGGGGGGGGGGCGGCAGGGTGACACACGATAATGATTAAAGAAAAAAAAAAAAATCCTGCCTTGTTGCCGTTTCGTAAGAAGGGAGGCGGAGAAATTATTGATAAACGAAAGACAATCAAAGATAACTTTTTACGTATGATATATACACAAGGAAACCGACCTGCGATAAGACAGCGAAAATTGGAGCATTTACGCATGCACTTTTGATTTAGATTATATGCAGTTAACGTATGTATGCAATCCACGTACGAGTTATTTACGTAACGTAAGAATCATGCCCCAGCAGATGACAAGTATGCGTGTGAAGAGATATCGGTCCTCCCCCTGTTCGTCAACAGTCACGCACCTACACAGAAACAAGCATATCCATGTATATTCGTGCATGCTTCCTTTTTCCTAAAAGCATACATGCACAGTCAGATTAAGCTTTTCACATTAGAGTGCATATGTACATTTGTGTAGGTGTATGTAACAAACGCACAAACGCATGCACATAGAAACACACATACACACATGCATACATACAAACATACACAGACACACACACACACACACACACACACACACACACACACACACACACAC
>NC_061853.1:31284665-31287165 GCF_019202785.1 Penaeus chinensis
TCTCCTCGCTCTTTTTCTTTCTCTCTCCTCTCTCTCTTTCCCTTCCTCCTTCCTCCTTCCTCCTTCCTCCTCTTCCCCCTCCCCTCCTCACCTCCTCCTCCCCTCCTCCTCCCTCCTCCTCCTCCTTCCCCCTCCTCCTCCTTTCCCCCTCCTCCTTCCCTCCCCCCCCCTTCCTCCTCCTCCTCCTCCTCTCCTCCTCCTCCTCCTCCCCTCCTCCTCCTCCTCCTCCTTCCTCCTCCTCCCCTTTCCCCCTCCCCCTTTTTCCTCCCCCGGTCAGCACTCCGACACCCTCCTTTGTTTCTTCTCCTTATTCATCAGAACCTTTCCCCCTTAATGCTTCTTTCCCTCCTTCCCTATTCCTGTTTGGTTCCCTACCCTCTTTCCCTTAAAAGGCCCCCATCCACTATCCTACCTCGTTTTCTTTTTATTTCTTTTTGTTATTGCCATTACTAGTTAGATGTTGCCGTGATTATCAATGACGTGCTTATTCTGAAATGTCACTATCATCATATCATTTATCATCCAAACATCACATATCATCATCATCATCATCATCATCATCTCATCATCAAACCCAAAATCATATCTCATCATATCACATCCATTATCATCATCATCATCATCATCATCATCAACATAAAAAATTTAAACATCATCATCACCCTCATCATCATCATCATCATCATCAATACCCTCACTATCATTACAATAACCCCCGTCCTCCCTTTCCCACCCCCTCATCACAAACACACCTCCACCCCCTTCCCCCCTTTCTTCTCTCTCTTCTCTCTCTCTCTTCTTCTCTTCCTCCCCTTTCCCCTCCTCTCTCTTTTCTCTCTCTCTCTCTCACTCTCCCTCACCTCCCTCTCTCTTCTCACAAACGTTTTAACCCCCTAACAAGGGCCCATTTTTGGTCTAAGTGACACCACCGAGGGGAAAACCCAAAATTTTCTTACCTTCGAAAAAGACAAGAGGGGGGGGAGGTAAAAGGGAAAGGGGAAAAGGGGAAGAAGGAGGGGGAAAGGGAAAAAAAGGGAAAAAACGAGGAAAAGGGGGGGAAGACGAAGAGGAGGAGGACAAGGGAGGGAGAGGTCGTAGAGAAGGGAGGGGAAGAAGAGGAGAAAGGAGGGGGGAAGGAAATAGAAAGGGAGGGGGAGGATGAAGACGAGAAAAGAGGTGAGAGGACGTGAAGAAAAGAAGTGAGAAAAGAAGGAGGAGGAGGAAAAAAGGGGGGGGAAAAGAGGGAAAGGAAGGGAAGGAAAAAACGGAAGATAAAAAGAAACGAAAACGAAAAAGGGACAGGAGGAGGAGAAAGGAAGGAGATACGAGAGGAAAAAAGGGAAAAAGGGAAAGGGCGAGGAGGAGAAGAAGAAGAAGAGAAGAAAGAAAGGGGGAGGACGAGGAGGAGGAGAAAGGAAGTGGGAAAATAAGGAGGAGGAGGACTAAGAGGAGGAGGAAGAGGAGAAGGAGAAGGGAGGGGAAGAAGAGGAGAAAAGAAGGGGAAGGAAAAAACGGAGAAATGAAGAGGGAGGAAAAATTTAAAAGGAGAAAAGATTTAAAAGAAAGGAAGGAGGAGGAGGAGGAGGACGGAAGGAGATCCGAGAAGATAGGAGGTGGGAAAGGAGGAAAGGAATGGGTGAAAGGAGGAATAATATGAGAAGAGAAGGAAAACGAGGAGGAGGATAGGAAGATGAGGAGAAGTATGAGTTAAATAAAAAATAAAAAGTAGGAGAGGAGGAAAAAGAGGGGAAAAGGAAGAGGAGGAGGAGAAGGAGGAAGAAGAAAAAGCTATAATAATAATAATAGGATAATCATAATAATAGCAATAACAAAAACAAAAATAATAATAATAATAATAATAACAATAATGATGATGATAATAATAATAATAATAATAAAACTGATGGGTGTGATGGAAAGAAAGATAAGAGATGATGAAATAACAAAAAGTAATAATACAATAATAACAATAATAACAACCAAAAGTAACAATAGGGATAAAAATTTTCGCACCTCTTTCTAGTATATTTTGTATCTATTTACAACAGAAAAGAGAGAGAAAGAGACCGAGAGAAAGAGAGAGAGAGAAGTAGAGAGAAGATAGAGAGAGAGAAGAAGAGAGAGAGAGAGAGAGAGAGAGAGAGAAAAGAGAGAAAAAAAAGAAAGAGAGAGAGGAGAGAAGAGAGAGAGAGGAGAGAGAATGGAGAAGAGAAGAGAGAGGAGAGAGAGATTGAGAGGAAGAGAGAGAGAGAGAGAGAGAGAGATTGGGGAGAAGAGAGAGAGAGAGGGAGAGGAGAGAAGGAGAGAGAGGAGAAAGAAGAGAGAGAGGAAAGAGATAGAGAAGAGAGAAAGAGAGGGGGAGAGAAAGAGAAAAAGATAAAGAGAAGAAGAGAGAGAGAGAGAGAGAGAGAGAGAGAGAGAGAGAGAGAGAGAGAGAGAGAGAAGGAGAGAGAGAAGAGAAGAGGCGAAGAGAGAGAGACAAAAAAAAGAGACAGAGACA
>NC_061853.1:31332165-31334665 GCF_019202785.1 Penaeus chinensis
TTTTTTGTAAAGCATGTCTGTAGTAAGGGGACTTTCTAACACTCAGATATCTGTCGTTATGATACTGCAGTGTCGCATCTCAGTATGGCATTCACACTGTGGCAATATAACTCTGCGGAATGTCAAAAGTGCGGCATTTACATTGCGCCTTTTCATAATGTATATTCTGTGGCACTGTGGCACTGAACTGGGCTACTAGTAAGAGAAAGACAACCTAACAATGGGCTCCACGAGGAATGTGAGAAAAGTAAGAGAAGGAGAGGGAACAGGATGAGAGATAGATAATTAGATAGATAGAGAGAGAAAAAATAAAAGCTAAACTGATAGGCAGACAGAAACCGGCATAAAGAGCGAAATTTTGCGATAGTAATAATAAATCACACAAATATAAACAAGTAACTAAGAAAACCGCTCCGAAAAAAATAAAGAGAAACAACCTCACCCACACCATCAACCCCTCCCCCCCTCTTACCACAACCCCTCCCCCACGCCACCGGAAAATAAAAGATAAATAAAAAAAAAGCAAAAACCTCCCCCCTTCTCCTTCACCCCCCCCCCCTTCCCTCACGCCACCGAAAGAAGAAACAGAAAATCCGAAGAAGAACGAAGAAAGAAAGAAAGAAAAAAAAATGCCACCCTTTACAAAACAACCCCCCCCCCCCTCCCCGACACCCTACTCCACCAAAAGCACAAAATAAACACCAAAGAAAGAAAAAGAAAAAGAAAAAGAAAAGAAAAGAAAAAGGAAAGCACTCCACGCTTTCCCAGGCGCCTCCCGCCACCAGGAGCAGCGCCAGGTGAGTGAGCAGATCTCCGTGTTCCTCAGAGTATTTAGCTAAAGGTCAAAGTTAAGGTAATTTGGAAAATGCTTCCTGGCGGGAATTGCATCAGGAGAGATGAAGGGGTTTGGGAGGCGTGGCGGTCGTCGTGGGAGATCGAGCCCGTAACGGAGGTGTTAGTTGTGCCTCTCTTTGCATTGTCGCTTTTGCCAATATTAGGGTTTTCGTGGTTGCTGTTTTTGCTATCGTGATTTTGATCATTTTATTTTTATTATGATCATTATCATTATCATCGTTATTATTATTGTTATTGTTATCATTATCATCATTCTTCTTCTTCTTCTTCTTCTTCTTCTTATTATTATTATTATTATTATTATTATTATTATTATTATTACCATTATTTTTCATTATTATTATTGTTGTTGTTGTTATAATATTACTATTGTTTTTAACATTATTAGTCCTGGGTATTGACATTAAACTGCATCTAGTGACGAGATCCTGGTCAGAGGTGACCGGGGCTGTTGAGAATATAGAGCTGGCTCTCAGTCGCCATGGCTCCCAGGTCCCCTCTGGCCTGGAGCGTAGCACCTGCCCAGGGTGCCAGCTATGGCTCAAATAGCCCCTGTTAGCATTGCTAGCATGCAGCTCTGCAACGATGGTATTGCTGCAGATGAGGAGATAGGGCTCGTAAACCTTGGCAGGCAATATAACAAGGACAGCTTTGGGTAGACCCTGGGTGCTGGGGAAAAGACTGCAAACCCTGCACAAAGCTAAGACAAGAGAAGAAAATTTTCAACTTTGTGACTAGCCATGACCACATATCCCGGCCTCTCCGAACATCTACAGCAGGTGGCCGACTCAAGAAAAACATCCATCATCGACCGTGAACTAATAGTTCCTTGGCAGGGCAAGGAACTCGAGGACTCACAGCTACATGGTGTCATTTCGCAGTATGAAACTCTACTGTCTTCACTTAAACCACCAGCCAGCAGCACAGTCCAAATCTTTTCACCTACCAACTTCCTACAGCCCAGTGAACATCCTGCATCAGTCACTTTGGCACTTGCAAGTTCAACGAGAATGGACAGACTGTTGGAACAACACAAATACGTTCTTTACCACCAAGCCAAGTCATCAAGTATCCTAGCAACACTCTAGATTTCAACACTGGCACCAGCTGGTACTTATCATCACTTGAAAACCTTCACTGACTGCAGTCTCATCACACGCAGTTTCCACAGTGCTAACTGCAGCAGATTCACCATACTAAGTAGAAAGGACAGCCTAGCATCAACAATGCCAGGACAACAATTCCAGACTTGGGTGATTGCTATGCCAGCTCTCTTGATGAAGCCTTCAAGGAATACCCTGCTGGTAATGCTGAAGAGAGATGGTTTGACTTGTTTGGAGCTGCTGTAGCTTAGCTAGAGTTAGCAATTGAGGCCAGAAGAACAGCTGTCATCAGCTACAAAAAATGTGCCTCCTGAGAAGACACTCGCTGCACTCTGGAAGGCCAGAAATGACGCTACTGGCTGAACATCCACAGCATGAAGAAAGCATTTGGCCCAAGTGTGAGCAACATTGCTCCACTGAAGTCAGCTGCCATGGACATAATATCACATTAAGGAAAACAGATGGGAAGAAGGGTAGAGCACTGTCAAGTGCTCTACCCTTCTTTCCATTCCATTTGTCAACTAGCTTGTTATGGAGGAACT
>NC_061853.1:31347165-31352165 GCF_019202785.1 Penaeus chinensis
GTTCCTCTGACTGTTGGGGCGCTATTATCTGATCACCAGAGAGAGATTAGATGATTAGTCAGATGGTCTAGACTTGTTCTTTTTCTTTTGCTTCTCAGAATTCTAGCAGTAAGATAATTAACAATGAGTCTGATATTTCCAACTTTATTTCAGGTGAGTATGCCATAGAATTTTAATAAATCACGGCGTCCTGATAGAGATCGCAGATACTAATATTGATATATAAACACAAATGAAAGAACGAATGTATTGCTTCACAACTACTTCTAAACGATAACCACTAATGTATTACAAATTTATTGTTTATTTGAATATTTCCTTCTTTTTGTGAATTTGGATGTAATGTCAAATACTTTTTTTTACAATAACCTATCAACTGTTTAATACTTCATTTAACGTATACCTGATTTTCCTTCTCCATTCCCCATCTCTCCGTTTTCTTTCTTTCTTTTTCTTTTTTACTATAATTACAATTACAGTACGAAATCGTAGACAATCGTCTCGTATTCACATCCAAACAATTAAAATTTCATCAAACTTCAAACTATGTACCCGCACGTCCACCACTAAACCTAAAACATTCAGTAAACCATCCCACTTTCCCTTTTTCCACCCCCTACCAACCACCCCCACCCACAACTATCTCCCCCCCCCCCCCCTTAAAAAACACGTCCTTTATGCATATCAACCGAGAAAGACTGGCGAGCGTGTGATGGGCTGCCAGTCTCCTCTCTGACTCGCCCCCTTTCGACGTGGCAGCCGCTCTTCTCCGCTAACACGAGTGAAATGAAGCGACCGGTGACTCGAGGCTGTTATTACCAAGGACTTCGGGGAAGCGGGAGAGGAAGAGGCTGCATCTTAAGGTCTATCGTGATTTTTTTTTTTTTAATGTGAGATGGGCAGTGCTTTTTTTCTCTTCGTTCTAGAGTTTTGTTGTTTTTTGTTGTTGTTGTTACGTGTTATTTTTTTCTTCATGGATTAGATTTTCTCCTCGTATTTTTCTTCTCTTTTTCTTCTTACCTTTTTCATATATCCTTTTTTTAACGGGTGACAAGATTTTTCCGAGAGGCGAGAAAATCTTTTTGCACCATGAAAATGAAAATATATTTATCTCGATGTAGCTTCATGAAAGTATGTCAACCGGTGATTTTATTTCACGAGACAGGAAGCGTTTTCCATGAGAAGATACCATGAACACGTAAGATTTTTTTTGCACGAGGGAATTTCATGCAAAAGAGAAGGCTTTTGCATGAAGGAATACTGCGAGAAGGAATAGCATGTGACAGTAAACGTTTTATAAACATTTCATAAACAGAAATAAAGTAAAAAAAAAAAAAAAATGCAAATTACATTAAAGTTTGATTTAACTTCCGTAACGATTAGTTATATCATGATTATCATGACTCTGTCATTATCATTATCATTATTACTATTATAATCATTGTTGTCAGTATCATTATTATCATTATTTACATCCATTATATCATTATTATTATTATTATCATTATCATTATTATTGTCTTTCTTTTCATATATTTTATTATCATCATCATTATAATCATATTCACCATCATTATTATAAACCTGTCATTATCATTATCATTTTTATCATTATTATTATTATCATTATTATCATTACCATAATCACAAACACAATCATTATTATAACACTGTCATTATTATTATCTTTACTGCCATCATTATTATATCACAGGGATCCTCATAAGCGACCACGACTACATCAAAGAAAGTCCACCAAGGAGAGTCAACCAAGGAGAGTCCACCAAGGAGAGTCCACCAAGGAGAGTCCACCAAGGAGAGTCCACCAAGGAAAGTCAACCAAGGAGAGTCTACCAAGGGATAGTCCACCAAAGGAGAGTCAACCAAGGAGAGTCTACCAAGGAGAGTCCACCAAAGGAGAGTCAAGCAAAGGAGAGTCAACCAAGGAGAGTCAACCAAGGAGAGTCCACCAAGGAGAGTCAACCAAGGAGAGTCAACCAAAGGAGAGTCAACCAAAGGAGAGTCAACCAAGGAGAGTCAACCAAAGGAGAGTCAACCAAAGGAGAGTCAACCAAAGGAGAGTCCACCAAAGGAGAGTCCACCAAAGGAGAGCCCACCAAGGGAGAGTCCACCAAAGGAGAGTCAACCAAGGAGAGTCCACCAAAGGAGAGTCCACCAAGGGAGAGTCCACCAAAGGAGAGTCCACCAAGGAGAGTCCACCAAGGAGAGTCCACCAAAGGAGAGTCCACCAAAGGAGAGTCAACCAAGGAGAGTCCAACAAAGGAGAGTCAACCAAAGGAGAGTCAACCAAGGAAAGTCCATCAAAGGAGAGTCCACCAAGGAGAATCCACCAAGGAGAGTCCACCAAAGGAGAGTCAACCAAAGAAGAGTCAACCAAGGAGAGTCCACCAAGGAGAGTCCACCAAGGAGAGTCAACCAAGGAGAGTCCACTAAGGAGAGTCCACCAAGGAAAGTCCACCAAGGAAAGTCCACCAAGGAAAGTCAACCAAAGGAGAGTCAACCAAGGAAAGTCCACCAAAGGAGAGTCAACCAAGGGAGAGTCCACCAAGGGAGAGTCAACCAAGGGAGAGTCCACCAAGGAGAGTCCACAAGGAGAGTCAACCAAGGAGAGTTCACCAAGGAGAGTCCACCAAGGAGAGTCCACCAAAGGAGGGTCAACCAAGGAGAGTCCACCAAGGAGAGTCAACCAAGGAGAGTCAACCAAAGGAGAGTCAACCAAGGAGAGTCCATCAAAGGAGAGTCAACCAAGGGAGAGTCCACAAGGAGAGTCAACCAAGGAGAGTCAACCAAGGAGAGTTCACCAAGGAGAGTCCATCAAAGGAGAGTCAACCAAGGGAGAGTCCACAAGGAGAGTCAACCAAGGAGAGTTCACCAAGGAGAGTCCACCAAGGAGAGTCCTTATCTCAGTGGCATTGGGACCAGAGGGACGTCGTGCGCGGGGCGGAGGACACGACGAAGCGGAGGCGGGGCCTCACCTGCCGCCTCAGCCTTCCTGAAGCGACTCGTCTCGGAACCCTCGACAGCAGGAAGTCGTCCTTGGAAGCGACCACAACGACTACGTCAAGGAGAGTCCTTCAAAGTGAACCCATCAAGGAGAGTCTTTCGCTCAGTGGCATTCGGACCAAAAGGACTTCAAGAGCTCGGCAGAAGACGTGACGAAATATTGCAAGTCACTGAGCAGTTTTCTCCTACGGCGTTGCTTTCAATGCTTCCCTTGTTGCAGATTTTGTGTTGCAAGATTGGCCCTTGCGTAATAACTGTTGTGGTCATTTTTGTTTTTTCATTATGGTTTGTTATTATTATTGTCGTTGTTGTTGTTTTTATTATCAATTTTATTACTAATATTTTTTAATAATGATATTGATTTTAATAAAGATGATAGTAATTTTATTATCATCATGGTTATTTTTGTCATTATCATCTTTATTATCGCTATTGTTATTATTATTTCTTGTTGTTGTTATCACTGTTATTATTTTTATCATCATTTTATTTTTATTGCTATTATTATTATAATTATTATTATTTTCATTATTACTATTTTCATTATTATTATTATCATTATTATTATTGTTATTATTATTATTATTATCATTATTATTATTATTATCATTATTATTATTATTATTGTTATTATTATTATTATTATTATTATCATTATTATTATCATTATCATAATCATCATCATTATTATTATTATTGTTATTATCATTATTAATTTTATTATTATTACTATTATTATTATGATCATCATCATTATCATTAGATTATTGCTATTATTAGATTATCATTATTGATATCATTATTATTATCATTAATGCTATTATTAGTAGTAGTAGCACTATTATTATTATTGTTATTATCATTATCATCATCATTATTATTATTGTTATTACTTTTATTATTGCTATTATTATTATTATTATCATTATTACTATTATCATTATCTTTTATCATTAGTATTATTAATATTAGTATTATCATTATTATTATTATTATTATTATTATCATTATTATTATTATTATTTGTATTATTATTGTTATTATTATTATAATCATTATCATCATCATCATCATCATCATCATCATCATCATCATCATCATCGTTATTGTTATTAACGATGCTGTTATTATCATCAATAATGATACTATCACCATTATTCTTATGCCTTTAAAAGACTATTAAGTGTAACTGAAAACGAGTTAAAGAACTAGTATCCTAATATTATTTCTTCGGTTCAAGAAAGGCTTTTAAAATAGCAAGTGAAAGAGGAGACTAGAGAAAGCGAGGGCCAGGGTTCAAAATATACATTGAATGCATAATGAATAGACTTGGAAATCTTGTGCTTGATAATAAAGTGAAAGACAAACGCATTAGCATGACACTGCGATTTACTTGCAGAGGATGACGTGATATTATGCTTGTTCGTCTTAGTATGAAACAAATTTTATTTTTTCAAAGTGAAAGAAATGAATAGAGGTTTCAAATACTAACAGAAATATGAAAATACGAAAATGATATACAAGTCAATGGATATATAGATGAGTAAGTAAGGATTGAGGTCAATAAACAGATGAATAGATAAAGAGATAGATAAGTAAATAAATAAAAGAGAAAGCAGCCAAGCGTGTCCTTACACTCTCTCTCTCCCCAGACGCGTCTCTAAGCCTCGCCAAAATCTCGGATAATTCAGAAAAAGAAATTTACTTCTTCCCGCCTTTGAGACTTTCGTATGAGGAGCCGGAGAGTAAGAGGAACGAAGACGAAAAAGAAAAGAAAAAAAAAAAAGAAAAAAGAAAAGAGAGAGAGTAAGAAGCTGCCAGTTCTTTGTTGTCTAATGTATAAAGAGTATGGCAGAGCGAGAAATTCACGGTGTGTGCCGATAGACTTCGATAGACTTTGTGGTGGGAAGCGCTGTCGAATTCTCGTGACGGGGCTGGAATAAAGGGCTGGCTGGGCGCGTGTCTGTGGCACTGAC
>NC_061853.1:31375029-31377529 GCF_019202785.1 Penaeus chinensis
CATCAGGCCTACCAATCCCCACTCCCGCCATCAGGCCTACCAATCCGCACTCCCGCCATCAGGCCTACCAATCCCCACTCCCGCCATCAGGCCTACCAATCCCCACTCCCGCCATCAGGCCTACCAATCCCCACTCCCGCCATCAGGCCTACCAATCCCCACTCCCGCCATCAGGCCTACCAATCCCCACTCCCGCCATCAGGCCTACCAACCTCCACTCCCACCATCAGGCCTACCAATCCCCACTCCCGCCATCAGGCCTACCAATCCCCACTCCCGCCATCAGGCCTACCAATCCCCACTTCCCGCCATCAGGCCTACCAATCCCCCCTCCCGCCATCAGGCCTACCAATCCCCACTTCCCGCCATGCAGGCTTACCAATCCCCACTCCCGCCATCAGGCCTACCAATCCCCACTTCCCGCCATGCAGGCTTACCAATCCCCACTTCCGCCATCAGGCCTACCAATCCCCACTTCCCGCCATGCAGGCCTACCAATCCCCACTCCCGCCATCAGGCCTCCCAATCCCCACTTCCCGCCATGCAAGCTTACCAATCCCCACTCCCGCCATCAGGCCTACCAATCCCCACTTCCCGCCATGCAAGCTTACCAATCCCCACTCCCGCCATCAGGCCTACCAATCCCCACTCCCGCCATCAGGCCTACCAATCCCCACTCCCGCCATCAGGCCTACCAATCCCCACTCCCGCCATCAGGCCTACCAATCACCACTCCCGCCATCAGGCCTACCAACCTCCACTCCCACCATCAGGCCTACCAATCCCCACTCCCGCCATCAGGCCTACCAATCCCCACTCCCGCCATCAGGCCTACCAATCCCCACTTCCCGCCATGCAGGCTTACCAATCCCCACTCCCGCCATCAGGCCTACCAATCCCCACTTCCCGCCATGCAGGCTTACCAATCCCCACTCCCGCCATCAGGCCTACCAATCCCCACTTCCCGCCATGCAGGCCTACCAATCCCCACTCCCGCCATCAGGCCTCCCAATCCCCACTTCCCGCCATGCAAGCTTACCAATCCCCACTCCCGCCATCAGGCCTACCAATCCCCACTTCCCGCCATGCAAGCTTACCAATCCCCACTCCCGCCATCAGGCCTACCAATCCCCACTCCCGCCATCAGGCCTACCAATCCCCACTCCCGCCATCAGGCCTCCCAATCCCCACTCCCGCCATCAGGCCTACCAATCCCCACTCCCGCCATCAGGCCTACCAATCCCCCCTCCCGCCATCAGGCCTTCCAATCCCCACTCCCGCCATCAGGCCTCCCAATCCCTACTCCCGCCATCAGGCCTACCAATCCCCACTTCCCGCCATCAGGCCTTCCAATCCCCACTTCCCGCCATCAGGCCTTCCAATCCCCACTCCCGCCATCAGGCCTACCAATCCCCACTCCCGCCATCAGGCCTACCAATCCCCACTCCCGCCATCAGGCCTACCAATCCCCACTCCCGCCATCAGGCCTACCAATCCCCACTCCCGCCATCAGGCCTACCAATCCCCACTCCCGCCATCAGGCCTACCAATCCCCACTCCCGCCATCAGGCCTACCAATCCCCACTCCCGCCATCAGGCCTACCAATCCCCACTCCCGCCATCAGGCCTACCAATCCCCACTCCCGCCATCAGGCCTACCAATCCCCACTCCCGCCATCAGGCCTACCAATCCCCACTCCCGCCATCAGGCCTACCAATCCCCACTCCCGCCATCAGGCCTACCAATCCCCACTCCCGTCATCAGGCCAACCAATCCCCACTCCCGCCATCACGCCTACCAATCCCCACTCCTGCCATCAGGCCTACCAATCCCCACTCCCGCCATCCCGCCTACCAATCCCCACTCCCGTCATCAGGCCTACCAATCCCCACTCCCGCCATCAGGCCTCCCAATCCCCACTCCCGCCATCAGGCCTACCAATCCCCACTTCCCGCCATCAGGCCTACCAATCCCCACTTCCCGCCATCAGGCCTACCAATCCCCACTCCCGCCATCAGGCCTACCAATCCCCACTCCCGCCATCAGGCCTACCAATCCCCACTCCCGCCATCAGGCCTTCCAATCCCCACTTCCCGCGATCAGGCCTACCAATCCGCACTCCCGCTATCAGGCCTACCAATCCCCACTCCCGCCATCAGGCCTACCAATCCCCACTCCCGCCATCAGGCCTACCAACCCCCACTTCCCGCCATGCAGGCTTACCAACAACGCTCCTTTCCTTGTCGCCCCAGCTGTTCTGTCTCCAGTTACCCACCTGTCGCGCCCTAATCTCACCAAACATAACTCACGCAGCTGGATGAGTTAGGTGATCTGAGGAATAAGTCATTATTGGGGCACGTAACTCTCCAGCGTCCGCTATTCGGGTTGTGGAAAGACAAGTCAGGAAAAGGTAGGAAGGTGCGGGAAGGAAGACAGAGCTGGGAGGTGTTGGCATAAAGGGGACGGAGAGGGGGAGACGAGACGGGGGGGAGGGAGGGA
>NC_061853.1:31385029-31390029 GCF_019202785.1 Penaeus chinensis
TGAACGACAGCGACATCTCCTTTAACACATATATGATCAAACCTACAAGCGCTTCGTTGATGAGGCCTGATCTGTCACTTCTAATTAACACCATTCTCTGATGGAAACAACACGTTCTCCTCTGGTCAAGTGCACTCGAGATAAATTAAGATCAGTGATATGATAATTGCTTTTGTTTGCTTTATATATGTTTCGATTGCGGTTGTTGGTATTCTTAATTGCGGTTGTTGGTATTCTTACTGTAACCGGTATTGCTAGCCGGTCTGTTTTGTTTATTGTGTTTACTGTTGTTGTTGTTATTGCTATTATTATTGTTGTTATTATTATCATTATTATTATCATTGTTGTTGTTGTTGTTGATGTTGTTATTATTATTATTATCATTATTATTATTATTATTATTATTATTATTATTATTATTATTATTATCATTATCATCATTATTATTATTATCATTATTATTATTATTATCATCATTATAATCATTAATATTATCATTATTATTATCACATATATACGCACACACACACACACACACACACACACACACACACACGCACACACACACACACACACACACACGCACACACACATATATATATATATAAATACACTGAAGCAATGAAGAAAAAATCCCATTTCGTTACTCCTAAAAAGGATTTCCAGAATAACGAATCCTTTTCAAGATGAGACCGACGCGAAATCGCAGGTCAGAAGTGTTTGCATGCATTTGCCGGGACTTCAGGAGGCAGAGGGATAGATCGGTCTGTCAAAGGATGGCGAGAGTGATGGAGAAAAGCGACGGATCCTCTGAATATCAATGCGCATTACTCCTTGCACGCGCGACAAGGCAAGAGTAGTCGGATTTTGAGCTCTCTTCCCCTTGAAAAAATGGGATAAAAAATAGGAAAAAGGCTAAATGATATGTGATGTTAGTTCCTTTTTTTTCTGTAGATTTTTTTATATCTCTCTGTCTCTGTTTCTATTTCTGTCTGTCTGTCTGTCTCTCTCTCTCTGCCTCTGTCTCTGTTTGTCTTTCTGCTTGTCTGTCTGCTTGTCTGTCTGTCTGTCTGCTTGTCTGTCTCTCTCCCTCTCTTTAAGTACATAATAGAAGAAGACTTTTTAATGTATTCTTCTCATGTTCTCCGACAGCTTCCACGAGTTAGCACGAAGGGACCCCAAGAACCGCACGCGCTCTGCCAGAGTCCCGCGCTCTAATTTCGGTGTCAGCAAATGGGGCAAGTTTTTGGGACATCCGGGACGTGACAACCCCCCCCCCCCCCCCCCCAACTCACCCCCACCACCACACACCCCAAAGCCTTTCCTTACCCCCTCGCTGGAGATCACGTGACCATCCGAGAAATGCGACTTTGCTTTGTCTCATTAGTGTTGTTCGACTTGGAATTATTTCACGTGGAGTTTGGATCTTCGTGTTGTGTAAAGACTATCTGTGTCTGTCCGTCGTTCTGTCTGTTACAGGGATGTGTTCAGAGACAGCACAGAGACAGAATATAGATAAAATAAAGAAAAAGAAAAATATAACAAGGACATTTCTCTTGAAAATGCACACACACACACACACACACACACACACACACACACACACACACACACACACACACACACACACACACACATACATACAAACACACACACGCACACACACACACACAAACACACACACACACACACACATACACACACACACACATACACACACACGAATAGGATGTCTCTTTAAGCCAAAGGCATAAATATTGACCCAGAAAGATCCGGCACAGTTGGCATCTATATTCCGCTCACTTCTATCCCACATGTTAGTGCTGGAGGTCGACACTGATCCTGCAGTCCAGGGAAAGGAGAAAGAGAGAGAGAGAGAGAGAGAGAGAGAGAGAGAGAGAGAGAGAGAGAGAGAGAGAGAGAGAGAGAGAGAGAGAGAGAGAGAGAGAGAGAGGGTATGAAGAGAAAGAGAGAGAGAGAGAGAGAGAGAGAGAGAGAGAGAGAGAGAGAGAGAGAGAGAGAGAGAGAGAGAGAGAGAGAGGAGAGAAAAATAAACAGACAGACAGATGGACAGATAGAAAAACAAACAGACAGACAGACAGACTAATAGACAACCAAACAGACAGACAGACAGACCAACAGACAGATAAAGAGAGGGAGATCCTTGACATAAACGACGGAAATTCGGAACGGGAGAACATCACGGTGAATATAACCTCGCTGCAAATGTGTATCCGATACTGCACGTGTTATCAAGGCTCTAAACTTCCACTTACACAGACAGTGAATGCAGACACCGAAAGCTGATAATTGAGTTTGCAAAGGTCAGAGATACGTGGATAAAGAAATATGATTGAAATAAAGGAAAAATCAAAACGTATGTAGAGATAATGATAATGCTTCTATTACTACTGATACAACTGATAATAATAATTGCTTAAGATGATGATAATGATCATGATAATAACGATGATAATATTAACAATAATAATGATATTAATGATAATAATATTAACAATAATAATGATAATGATAATAATAATAATAAGAAAAAGAATAAGAATAATAGTAATTATCCTTATTATTATTATCCTTATTATTATAATGATAATAATAATAACAAAACAAAAAATAAGGATGTTAGTAATAATGATAATGATGATGATGACGATGATGATAATGATGATGATGACAATGGTAGTAATAATGATAATTATAGTAATAATAATGATATCAATAATAATAATGATAATAGTAATGATAATAATAATAATAATAATAATAATAATAATAAAAAGAAGAAGAAAAACAAAAACAATAATGCCAATTCTACATCTACTACCACTAACAACAACAACAATCACAACACTAACAGCAAACAAAGTTACAGCAGCAGTAACACCATCAAGAAGTCAGTGCATAACAATTCAATGATAATCCAAGATTCTTACGACCGCTTTGCATGACGAAATGACGCTATCAAGAGCTTGTCATGCACATCACCAACTCCCAATGGTTAAGACCAGACACTAAAATATGAGGCTGTTGGCCATGACAATAGGTGATTAGTCTAATTTTGTCTTCTATTGTTATGTAATAGTGTAGCTTGATGGATTCGCGTGGACATTATTCAATTAAGAATATTGAATCCGAGGAAAAAAATCGTTGGTGATAAAATTTGATGATGCAGTATATTAACTATAATTGCTAATAATAAGGAATGGTTATAATCAACATAAGGATGGTGAGAATAATAATATTAATTCATAAAAAAAAAACAGAAATACTAACTCGACTAAACTAATACAAATAAACCACAGAATTCATACAAAGACAAATTCAATAAAACAAACCAACTGCACAAGCAAGAGAACACAACAGGAAAATGCAACAAATAAAGTCAACAATTAAAACTTCAACAACTTAACACAATAAAACACAAGACGCTAGAAACAAACAATCGAGCACGCAAGTAAAACAGGGCCGTGACTTCCCCTTGAGAGATAAACCGAGATATCTTTGCAATAAAGAGAAAACTAATCCCAGCAATGTTTCTGCTTATAGTCGTGGGAAGAGACGTGATGCACAAATAGTTATTGGGTGTTTGCTAATACTATTATCATTATTAATGTTATTGTTGGTGTTACTGTTGTTGGTTTGGTTATAATTCCTATTATTATTATTATTATCATTATTATTATTGCTATTATTATTATTATTACTATTATTATTATTGTTATTATTATTATTATTGTTATTATGTTTATTGTTGTTGTTGTTATTATTATTGTAGCTTACTTTGGTAAGAAGATCCAACGTAAAATATTAGCCATACATACTTATTATGATAATGATGATATTAATAATGTGATTATTAATCACATTGCTTCATACAAAACGAAAAAAAAACCCACATAAACAAATGATAACGATAGCAAGCAACATTGAATTTTCTAAATTTAATTAATTCACTTATGATAACACAGTTAAAAAAGTGAATTTCATGCAGGAGCAGTGAACTCAGACTAGAGTGAATTAAAGCTATTTAGTCGAGTACAACTATAGAGATAGGTAGGTAGAAAGAGAGAGAGAGAGAGAGAGAGAGAGAGAGAGAGAGAGAGAGAGAGAGAGAGAGAGAGAGAGAGAGAGAGAGAGAGAGAGAGAGAGATTAATAGATAGATAGATAGATAGATAAATAGATAGATAGATAGAGATAGAGATAGAGAGAGAGAGAGAGAGAGATAGGGGGGGGGGCAGAAAGACAGAGAGACAGAGATAGATAGATAGATAAATAGAGATAGATAGATAGATAGAGAGAGAGAGAGAGAAGCAGAGAGAGACATAGAGACATAGACTGCAGAGGGGAAAAGAGAAAGAAAAGGAGAGATAAAAAGATTCTCACAATGATCACATAATCTTCTGTCATCGTTCTCCCTCCCCCCCCCCAAAAAAAAAAAAAAAAACTGAGAAAAAAAAAAAATGAAAATAAAAAAAGGGAAAAAATCACAAGCAGTCTCTTCCGTGTTAATCCGCAGTGCTTTTTCCCGAGGAGCTGGTACATCACCGAAATTGGATTCATTACAACTTTCAGACAGTCAGAATTTCAGAAAATGTTTCAGAATGGCAGACGACTTCGACACGAGGACGATAAAACTTCTAAAGCAAATACTGTTTTTTTTTTTTCACCTTTTTGTTAATCTGTGTTTGGGATATAATTTGATCAGGAAGCGATAGATTGATTATTCAAATATTTATTATTTTTGCAGTTGAAGTTTATCATGAACTCTTCAATATGACACTGAAATTCAAATTATAGGTATCCATATAATAAGATGCAAATAAAACAGGAAACTCCTAAAGCATCGAGACAAACATCAATTTTATCCTATCTATTATCAAAGTCTATAGCAAGGGTATTTTTTTTTTCTATTAAGGTTCAACATCAACGAATACTACGAAAAACGATACCGTGGACAATACCATAATACCTGCCTTTCAGT
>NC_061853.1:31400029-31410029 GCF_019202785.1 Penaeus chinensis
GCTTATGTGTGCACGTTTTTGTTCGTTTGTGCTTGTTTGTTTGTATCCGTGTTATGTGTGTATATGTATATGTTTTCGTGTGTGTTTGAGAGGAAAGCATAAGACTGGGTATTAAATAATTAAGATGCCCAAATGAAACACTGCACTGCAATGAAAAGAACGTGTAAAAAAAGAAAAAAAAAAAGAAAAAGAAAAAAGAAGGCTTAGGAATAAAAGTAACCACAACCACCACAAAATATAAGCAACAACACCATTAACAAAAACAACAACCCTAGACCAAAATTCTTCCCAAGACCCATCATAAAAGCACCGAAGACTGCGTAAAGGTTAAAAAAAAAAAAAAAAAAAAAAATTGTAAGAAATAAAAGTAAACAAAAAACAAAAGTAAAAGAGACCAAAAAATGAAATACAAAAAAATAAAAAGTTACAAAAAAGGTAAAACAAAAAATTCACAAAAAAAGTAAAAAAAATCAAAAAAAGAAAAAAAGTAAAAAAAAAAAAAAAAAAAAGAAAAAAGAAAAAAAAAAGGGGGAAAAAAAAATCTCTCTCCACCATTTCTTCTGCAACATTAACCCCATCTCGACCCACGCTCAGGACAGCGATTCAGCGAAGGACAATCTGTGCGGGAGCCAACATCAGCAGCGCCTTGGTGACCTCTAAGGAGATTGAAGGATTCGGAAACCTCTCGCTCGGTCAGCAAAGGGGGGTTTCCACGCTCCAGGTGAGGCGCTCCAATCCTACGTATCCTCAGATCCTTTGGCTAATGGACCGCCCTGGAAATCTTTGGCTCGAATCCTGTCTGTCTGTCTGGGTAAGGTCGGAATGTTCTTTTTTTCTTTGACGGTTTTCTGTCTTCTGCCTTATATATTAGTTTATTTGGTTTCTTGTTTATTTGTTTTATTTATCTATTTTCTTGTGTATTGGTTTTATTTATCTATCTTCCTGTGTATTTGTTTTATTTGTCTATCTTCTTGTGTATCTGTTTCATTTGTCTATCTCGCTTTCTCCTCTCTCATCTCATGTATTTGTTTTATTTATCTATCCTCTGGTATATTTAGTTTTATTTATCTATCTTCTTGTGTATTTGTTTTATTTGTTTTATCTTCTTGTGTATTTGTTTTATTTATATCTTACTGTGTATTTGTTTTATTTATCTATCCTCTGGTTTATTTAGTTTTATTTATCTATCTTCTTGTGCATTTGTTTTATTTATATCTTCTTGTGTATTTGTTTTATTTATCTATCCTCTGGTTTATTTAGTTTTATTTATCCATCTTCTTGTGTATTTGTTTTATTTATATCTTCTTGTGTATTTGTTTTATTTATCTATCCTCTGGTTTATTTAGTTTTATTTATCTATCTTCTTGTGTATTTGTTTTATTTTTTATCTTGTGTATTTGTTTTATTTATATCTTCTTGTGTATTTGTTTTATTTATCTATCGTCTTGTGTATTTATCTTATCTATCTATCTTCTTGTGTATTTGTTTTATTTATCTATCCTCTTGTTTAATTAGTTTTCCACTTATCCTTTTGTTTATACATTTACTTGCTGTGTTTCCTTTTATTTACTTTTTTTGTAATTTTTTTTTATTGTATTTCATTTTTTGGTCTCTTTTACTTTTGCTTTTTGTTTACTTTTATTTCTTCCTTATTTTTTCTTTTATATTTTAACCTGTGCGCAGTCTTCGGGTTTTTTATGATGGGTCTTGGGAAAGAATTTAGGTCTAGGGTTGCTGTTTTTGTTAATGGTGTTGTTGCTTATATTTTGTGGTGGTTGTGGTTGCTTCTGTTCTAGTTATCGTTAATTCTGTACAATTATCATTATTATTTTGGTTTATGGATCGTTTCGTTGTTACTTTTCCTCTGATGATTGCAATATGATTTTCCTTTTTGTAAATTACCTTATTTTTAGAGAGAGATTTATCATCTTTATTCACATATCAACTTTATCTCTACTATCTACTATATATATATATATATATATATATATATATATATATATATATATATATATATATATATATCCTTTCATCATCTTCTCTTTGTTCATTATCATCCTCTCTCTCTTTATCATCATCTTCTCTCTCTTTATCCTCTTCTTCTCTCTCTTTATCATCATCTTCTCTCTCTTTATCCTCTTCTTCTCTCTCTTTATCATCATCTTCTCTCTCTTTATCCTCTTCTTCTCTCTCTTTATCATCATCTTCTCTCTCTTTATCATCTTCTTCTCTCTCTTTATCCTCTTCTTCTCTCTCTTTATCCTCTTCTTCTCTCTCTTTATCCTCTTCTTCTCTCTCTTTATCCTCTTCTTCTCTCTCTTTATCCTCTTCTTCTCTCTCTTTATCATCATCTTCTCTCTCTTTATCCTCTTCTTCTCTCTCTTTATCATCATCTTCTCTCTCTTTATCCTCTTCTTCTCTCTCTTTATCATCATCTTCTCTCTCTTTATCATCTTCTTCTCTCTCTTTATCCTCTTCTTCTCTCTCTTTATCCTCTTCTTCTCTCTCTTTATCCTCTTCTTCTCTCTCTTTATCCTCTTCTTCTCTCTCTTTATCCTCTTCTTCTCTCTCTTTATCATCATCTTCTCTCTCTTTATCCTCTTCTTCTCTCTCTTTATCATTATCCTCTCTCTCTTTATCATCTTCTTCTCTCTCTTTATCATCTTCTTCTCTCTCTTTATCATCTTCTTCTCTCTCTTTATCATCTTCTTCTCTCTCTTTATTATCACCCTCTCTCTCTTTATCACCATCTTCATCATTTGCCATCATCCATTATCTCTATCTGCATCCGTGTTATCTTTACCATGTCTCGTATTTACCTTTTATCGTCTCTTTTCCCATCTTCTCAGCTTTCCGGAGTCGTTATCTACTCTACCTTCAAGCCGATATCAGAAGCTTCCTGGTTACTTGGCCTCACGTTCTTCTCCTCACCTCCTCCTCCTCCTCCCTTCAATCCTGTCCCTCCTTATCCCCTGTCACTTATTCTCTCCTCTTTCTGGGTCTCCTCATTCTCTTCCTTATTTTTTTTTTATCCTTCTACCTTTATCCTGTCTTTATTCTCCTTCCTTATCCCTTATTCCTTTGACATTTACCCTCTGCTCACTTCCTCTCCTTTATTCCTTATCATTTTACATTTATCTTCTTAGTCCCTATTCCTATGTTCTTCCTCTCGCCTCACTTCCTCTTTAACTCCTTTTAGTCTTGTAAGTATTTAGCTCTGATTAATGATAAAAAAAAAAAAAAAAAAAAAAAAAATGAATCTGTTTTTTGCATTGTGGTTTTTTCTACAAAACAAATATATATATATATATATATATATATATATATATATATATATATATATATATATATATATATATATAAACAATATACGCCAATATACAGTAAATATGCAGCCAGGAATTCACGTTATATATCCTTTCCTTGGAAAGAGAAACCTTCAAACCACGCCCCCTTCTTGCTTACCTAGACCACGCCTTTTTTTTTTTTTTTTTCTCAACTAAACCAAACCTTAGCCTTTTCTAAACCCAAACCACGCCCCCTTCTTGCTTAACTAGACCACGCCTTTTCTTATTTTTCTCTCACCTAAACCACGCCTTAGCCTTTTCTCTACCCAAACCACGCCTTTTTCTTTACTTCAACCTAAACCCCGCCCATTCTCTTTCCATCCCGCCTAATCCACCCCCATTATTTCCTCCCCCCTAAACCACGCCCAGTCTCTTTCCATCCCACCTAAACCACGCCCAGACTCTTTCCATCCCGCCTACACCACGCCCATTCTCCTTCCATCCCGCCTACACCACGCCCACGCACAGTCCTTTCCCCTCCCCTCCAGCCACACTTGCTTGCCTCCTTCGCCCTCCGGTTCCCGCTGTGACCCTCCGCTAACTGCCTAACGTGGTGGAAGAACCGCGCATTAGTATCAGAAGGTCAATACATTTACTGATGAGAATTTCTCCTCTTTGTCACTCATTTTTTTTTTTTTTTTTTTTTTTAACAGAGGAGGAAGAGAAGAAGGAGGAGGGTGGGGTGGAGGAGGAGGGGGTGGAGGAGGGAAGGTGGAGGAGGAAGGGGGGTGGAGGAGGAGGGTGGCGTGGGGGTGATGGAGGAGGAGGAGGAGGAGGAGGAGGAGGAGGAGGAGGAGGAGGAGGAGGAGGAGGAGGAGGAGGAGGAGGAGGAGGTGGAGGAGGAGGAGGAGGAGGAGGGGGTGGAAGATGAGAAGAGGGCGATTTGGGGAAGGAGGAGTAGGAAGAGGAAGGGGAGGAGGTAGTAGAGGCGGGGAAGGAGTAGGAGGAGGAAGGTTTAGGAGAAGAAGAAGAAGAAGATAGAAGGAGGAGGATGAGGAGGAGGAAAAGGAAGAGAAGGAGAAGTTCAAGGAGAAGGAGAAAGAGAAGGGGAAGAGGAAGAAAAAGAAAGAGAAGGAGGAGGAGAGGGAGGAGGAAAAGGAGGAGTAGGAGGAGAAGAAGAAGAAGAGGAGGAGAGGGTTGAAGAAGAGGAGCAGGACGAGGAATGGGAGGAAGAGGTAGTGTTGAAGAAAGATAATGATAATGATGAGAAGGAGGAGGAAGAAATGGGAGAAGGCAGCGTAGCAGAAAAAAAAGAGAAAGCGGAAAAAAAAAAAATTGTTGTGGAAGAATTAGAGGAAAAGGAAAGAGAGGAATGAGAAGGAGAAGAGATAATGGGGAGAAGGATAAAGCCGATACAATTATCCCGGAACGTATTCCATCTCATCCAAACGTAATTAGAAAGGGAAGGAGAGAGAGAGAGAGAGAGAGAGAGAGAGAGAGAGAGAGAGAGAGAGAGAGAGAGAGAGAGAGAGAGAGAGAGAGAGAGAGAGAGAGAGAGAAGAGAAGAGAAGAGAAGAGAGAGACAGAGACAGAGGTAGAGAGAGAAAGAGAAAGAGAAAGAGAAAGAAAGAAAGAAATAGAAAGAAACAAAGACATAGACAGAAAAAGAGAAAGAAAGAAAAAAATAATACAAATAAATAGCAAACAAACAAACATTCATACAAACGAACAGAAAAAAAGCAACAACAACAACAACCAACAGACACACAAACAAACAGACCGACGCAAACCAAAACCAACACGGGGGGGAAGGGGGGGGGGGGGGCTCAAGGAAAACAAAAGCCACGGCGCTGACCCCTGGCTGTGCGTCGAATAGGAAGGTTGATTACTGTGTGTTTCGGAGCCGCTCGCTTTATCACAGCCCGTCCGCCGCGGTGGAGATAAGCCTCGGCGATCGGAGGCCCAAGAGTGTGAGACGGGAAGGAGGAAAGGAAGGGAGGAAGGGAGGAAGGGAGAGGAGGAGGGAGGGAGGGAGGGAGGGAGGGAGGGAGGGAGGGAGGGAGGGGGGAGGGAGGAGGGAGAGGGAGGGAGGGAGGGAGGGAGGGAGGGAGGGAGGAGGGAGGGAGAGGGGAAGGAGGAAAGGAAAGGAAGGAAGGGAGGGAGGGAGTGAGAGGGGAGGGACAGGAAGGAAGGAAAGGGGGGGGGGGGAGGGAGGGAGGGAGGGAGGGAGAAAGAAGGAGGAGAGCAAGGGAGGGAGAGAGAGGGCAGGGAAGGGAAGGAAAGGGAGGGAGAGGGCAGGGAAAGGAAGGGAAGGAAAGAAGGGGGAGGGAGCGAGCGAGGGAGGGAGGGAGGGAGGGAGGGAGGGAGGGAGGGAGGGAGGGAGGGAGGGATGGAGGGAGGGAAGGGAAGGAGGAAATGAAGGAAAGAAGGAGGGAGGGAAAAAAGAAGGAGGAGAGAAAGGGAGGGAGGGGAAAAAAAAGGAGGAGAAAAAGGGAGGGAGGGAGGGAGAGGGCAGGGAAGGGAAGGGAAGGAAAGGGGGAGGAGGGAGAGAGGGAGGGGGAGGGCAGGAAAAGGAAGGAAAAGAAACGGGGAGGAGGGAGGGAGGGAGGGAGGGAGGGAGGGAAGGAGGAAATTAAGGAAAGAAGGAATGAGGGAGGGAGGGAGAAAGAAAGGAAGAGAGGAAGGGAGGGAGGGAGAAAGGAAAAAGGAGAGGGAGGGAGGGAGGGAGAAAGGAAGAAGGAGAGAGAGGGAGGGAGGGAGGGAGGGAGGGATGAAGGAAATTGGGAGGAATGACGGAGGGAAGGAGGGAAGGAAGGAGGAAAGGGAGGGAGAGGGGAGGGAGGGAGGAAGGAAGGGAAGGAAGGGAAGAAGGGAGGCAGGAAGGGTAGGGAAAAAGAAAAAATGAATGAAAAAAGAAGAAAGAAATGAATAAATAGATGAATGGAGGAAACTAGCGATGAATGAATGAAGAAAGAGAGGAAAGAAATAATAAATGAATAACTGAATGGAGGAAGGAAGGAAGAAAGGAAGGAAAGGAGGAAAGAAGATAAGAAGGAAGGAAGGAAGGGGACGGCGTGTGCTCTCGGTCCTTTTAATTACTAATATATGTCACTGGAGTCTCCATCCTCTGGAAACAGAGGATGGAGACTTTAGTGTATTTGTGTGTGTGTGTACATGTTCGTGTAATATGTACACACACACACACACACACACACACACACACACACACACACACACACACACACACACACACACACACACGTACACACACACACACACACACGCACATTCACACAGACACACACACACACACACACACACACACACACACACACACACACACACACACACACACACACACACACACACACACACACACACACACACACACACACACACACACACACACGCACATTCACACACACAAACACACACACACACACACACACACACACACACACACACACACACACACACACACACACACACACACACACACACACACACACACACACACACACACACACACACGCACATTCACACACACAAACACACACACACACACACATGCGCCTACAAACACGTACGTAGATTGTGTGCGTGTATATGTATGTATGCACACAAGCTGGGATATACACCATCCATGCCTTGTATAACTTTCTCTTAGAAACTAAAACAATCCAAAAAACAAAACCCAAACAGCAACAAAACCAAAAACAAAAAGACAAAACCAAACAACATCAGAAACAGAAAACAAAAACAAAAAAACAACCGAAACAAAAACAAAAACCAAACAACAACAAAAACAAAACAAGTAAATTCTCTCGGGTGTTCCATCACAATAAAGTTTCCCGCCGCACATTCCGTCTCCGCCAGAGTATCTTTCGGAAACTTTTAACGAACTTCTAATTAGTCCTCGCCAGTTCCCGACGACGCTCCACGAGAAACCGATTTCGTCCCGACGGCGGCTCAGCGAATCGGCAAATCGGGGAAAATCGGGAAGCAATTCATTGAAAGAAATCGCTGAAAGGATTTCTTGAATAGGGAGAGTAGTTAGGGTCAGGGAGGAAGGGAGGGAGGGAGGGAGGGAGGGAGGGAGGGTAGAAAGGGAGGGAGGGAAAAGATAAAATAGAATAGAAATGATTTAGTTTTTTTTTTCTATTTGTTACAATGGGTATTCCTGGCGTAACGAGCTGTCTGTTAGATTCTGCCTCCAAACTACCCTCCGTTTGCAAGGAATGTCCGGGATTACCATGTACTGGCGGTGCGGGACTTGAGCGTGGGTCAGCAAGATTGCCAGACGAGAACGCTACCACTACACCACACAGCACAGAGGAGGGAGGGGGGGGGAGGAGGAGGGAGGAAAGGAGGGAAGAATGGATAGATGGAGGAAAGGAGACCGGGAGGTAGAGAAAGAGAGCGAGCGAGCGAGTGAGAGAGAGAGAGAGAGAGAGAGAGAGAGAGAGAGAGAGAGAGAGAGAGAGAGAGAGAGAGAGAGAGAGAGAGAGAGAGAGAGAGAGAGAGAGAGAGAGAGAGAGAGAGAGAGAAGGAGAGAGAGAGAAGGAGAGAGAGAAACGGAGAGAGAGAGAGAGAGAGAGAGAGAGAGAGAGAGAGAGAGAGAGAGAGAGAGAGAGAGAGAGAGAGAGAGAGAGAGAGAGAGAGAGAGAAGAGCAGACAGAGTGACAAAAACACAGAGCCGAGCCGAATGGGAAGAGAAGCCACACACCGACCAGCTCTCAAGCTTCGCGACGGAAGATGATCACCCATATTTTTTTTTTCTTCTTTTGCGAGCTGCTGAGCGTTCTCGCGAGAAGCCAACCCCGCGAGAATCATCCGCAAACTTTACGTATTAATGCCTCGCCTCAGCGCTCAGCTCTCGGAAACGTAAGGAAACGTAGAGTGTGCTGTGTGCTGAGTGTTGCGCCGGGCTAAGATCTGTGGCAAAGTCCTGGGTAAAGTTTGCATAATAAGTAACCCTCACACAGGCGCTGCTCCGACAATGGACTTCTGAAGGGAACTTTAACTTTAGTGTGGGGCAACGGAAGAGAAAATGGAGTGGGGGGGGGGGGGGGGAGGGAAGGGGGAGGGAAAGTGGGTTAAGGGAGGGGAAGCATAGTGAGAGGAGGGAAGGGGAGGAGGCATAGAGAGGAAAGGAAAGGGGAGCATAGTGAGGGGAGGAGAGAGTAGTGAGGAGGGAAAAAGAGGAGCGTATTGAGGGGAGGGAAAAAACGGCAGAGGAACTGGAGGGGAAGGGAACGAGAGGGAAAGTAGATTAAGGGAAGGGGAGTACAGTGAGGGGAGGGAAGGAGAGTTGGCAAAGTGAGGAAAGGAAAGGGAAGCGAGTAAGAGGAGGGAAAAAAAAGGGGATTTTTGAGGGGACGAGAGGAAGGAGAAGTAGGAGAGGAGGCATAGTGAGGGAAGGAAATTGGGAAGGGGAAGGGGGTATGGTAAAGAAAGCAAAGGGAACAGAAGGAAGGGGAGGAGCAAATTGAGGGGACAGGAGAGGAAGAAGAAGAAGAGAAGGCATAGTGAGGGAACGAAAGGGGAGCATAGTAAGAGGAGGGAAGAGGAGGGGAGATGAGGTTCGCGGGGAGAAGGAGAGGAAGAGTAAAAGAAAAAAAGTGGAAGGCGAGGATGGAACAACAAAGAGAGAGGGGGAGGGGGGGGTGAAGACATGTGGGAGGTGGGGGCTGGGAAGGGGGGGGGGGGAGAGGCATGTGCAAACATTTATTATCGGTTCTTCTGCTTCTGCTGTTCGCCTTTCTGCTGAAACTCGCTGGCCTTAAAGCTACCCTTTATTCAGTCTCCGAGGCCGTGTTTATCCTAAACTATGATGCAATTGCAAAATACTGAAGACATGTGTTGATGCTAAAAAAATAATGAGAACAAATATGAGTGAAATCAAAAACAAAGACGAATAAAATATGAATTAATAAGATTAAATTTTAATATTAAAGCATATGCAATTGTCTTGGGTAACGTGAAAGGCAATGCTAGTGATATTAATGATAATGATATAGATAGTTTTACAATAGTGGTGTTAGTAATACCAATGATGATGATGATAATGATAATAATAGTACTGTAAGAAAAAAATAATGATAATGATAATGATAATGATAATGTTAATGATAATGATAATGATAATGTTAATGATAATGAATAATAATAATAATAATAAAAAAATAATGATAATGATAAAGATAATGATAATGTTAACGATAATGAATAATAATAATAATAATGGCAATAATAATAATTACAGTGACAGCAACAACAATAACAACAATAACAAAAATGATTATAATAATAATAATAATAATAATAATAATAATAATAATAATAATAATAATAATAATAATAATAATGATAATGATGATAATGGTGATGATAATAATTATAATGATATTAGTAGCTATAATAATAATAATAATAATAATAATAATAATAATAATAATAATAACAATAATTATAATAGTAATAAAAATAATAATAATGATGATAATGATGATAATGATAATAATAATAATGATGATGATAATGATATTGATAATGATAATGATAATAATGATAATGATAACAACGATGATTATGATGATAATGATAATGATAATAATGATAATAATGATAATGAAAATTATAAAAATAATTGTAACGGTAATATTAAAATAACAATAATAATAATAACAATAGTAATTACAATAATAATAATA
>NC_061853.1:31467529-31480029 GCF_019202785.1 Penaeus chinensis
AATGTGTGTGTGTGTGTGTGTGAGTATGTGTACTAATATATGTATATATATATGTATATGTATGCATATAAAATTTCATAATGTTACCTCTCTATAACTATGCATCACGCTTGCCGCCCATGTTGTCAGAATAATTTGCATATTCCATTTGGGTAATCATCACGCTTAAAAGTATCAGATCCTATGAGTATGAATCATAATCGTTATTTTCAAACATATACGATAATTAATAAAACCTTATAAACTCAATCTAATTATAAAGCAATCGTTGTCATCAACAAGCAATACATACATATATATATACAATAAAGCAATATATACATTTCTGATAACGTATGACTAAACATGTGAAGCAACAGAAAAAAACCCCGGCCAAGTTGCAATGGAATTCGTTCAGGAATCGTAATATCGGAATTACAGGCAACATGCAACAAAATATGATTACGTTGATATGGGTATAGTTATGTGGGAACTGTTTATTGGGCGTGATTAAAATATCATAAAATGTTTTTTTTTTTTTTTTTTTTTTTTTTTCACATGATGCCTGAAATACGTGTCATGATACCCTGAAACCATAAATTCTTGACGCTGACAATATTTTGACTATTTGTCATGCTGTATCATTGTTTATCGCTGTGTGCTATCAATATGACATTTTAGTTATTCTTTCATGTTGATCATTCAATTTGCAAACTACTTACTTCACTTGTACTAAATTCGTATTCAATTATTTTCTTTTATCCGTGATTGTGCATCCTTTTTTTTTCTCTCTCTTTTTTTTTTTTTTTTTTTTTTTTTTCTAATCCCTATATTCAACCTCGACGTATTTCACTAAGGACAGAATGACCCTCATACCCAAAATTACCCTCATGAACTTTGACCTCATAACACACTGTAACGAGTCTATCTTGCCCAAATGATCAAGCCTTGCGCTAACTGGACATGCAGAGGATCCCAAGGCTCAGCTGACCCAAGGCTTTGAGTCAAAATCACTGAGCTGAAAGATAAATGATGTTTTTTTAAAAAATGCGGTGTTGCCATTGGGAGTTTTCGTTGTGTGGGGATTATGCCGTAGCTTTCTGGTGTTGTCGTGTCGTGTTAGTTTATTTGTCCTAGTTTTTGTTCGTTCGTTATTCTGTTTGTGCATTGTGTTTATGTGTCTTGCCTGTTTACCCTACCAATAATGGCATATATGTGTTAATACATATATGTACATACATGCATACATGCATACATACATACATACATACATACATACATACATACATACATACATACATACATACATACATACATACATACATACATACATACATACATACATGCATGCATGCATGCATACATAAATATAAATATACATACATACATGCATACATAAATATATACATACATACATACACACATACATACGTACATACATACATACATACAAATATATGCACGCGCAGGCACACATCCACACCTACACCTTCATACATGCTTCATAAAATTTGCTTGTAATATGTAAAATGGATTGTAAAAATAGTGTTATAATTAAAGATAAATATTATGGTAAATATTATCATGAAAAATACTAAAAATAACGCATTTAATTCAACTTAGCACATTATATAATAAGAAAAAGCAGCAATGACAATTGTAAACCAACCTAAAGCAATGTCCTAGCAGTAATTTCGAGTTATCGATGACGTAGCATATAAATACTAATTTAAAGAAAAAAACAAAAAAACCTAGAAGCATAGAAACCTCGATATCTCCTTTTCGGTTTCGTCCAGACTGAAAGGGTTAAAGAAAAATGTTGACTCTGGGTAGAAAACGGCTCCCATTCGGTCCCTTGTCCATTCCAAGCCCCTCCCACCAGGCCCCTTCGTCGTCTGTTGGTCCCTCGTTTTCCCTTGCGACTCCCCCCTCCTCCCCCCGCGCCTCTCACGTTACCCCTACCCCTTCCCTTGCTCATGCCCCTGCTCCCTACCCCTATCAGCCTTTCCCCTCCATCTCTTCTATGGTGACGTTTGGACCACGTCTGGATTACGGAAGGGGTGCGAAGAGCGAGAGAAGAGAGGGAGAAAGGGGGAATGGAGAGGGAGAAGAAAGAAAGAAAGAAAGAGAGAGAGAGAGAGAGAGAGAGAGAGAGAGAGAGAGAGAGAGAGAGAGAGAGAGAGAGAGAGAGAGAGAGAGGGGGGGGGGGGGGGGGGGAGAGAGAGAAAGAGCGAGAGAGAGAGAGAGAGAGAGAGAGAGAGAGAGAGAGAGAGAGAGAGAGAGAGAGAGAGAGAGAGAGAGAGAGAGAGAGAGACAGACAGAGACAGAGACAACCAGATACACAGACAAAGACAGAGAGACCCCCCCCCAAAAAAAAAAGCATCGCTCCCTAAACGCAGCAAAGTGAAGCCAAGACACAGCCAAACATTCAGGAGAACAAGGCAGACCCAGAAGCAGAGAGACGCGAGAGTTTCAGACTAAAAAGTACCTGATATTTTCTTCACCGAGGGCACGACACAGGCGAGGTGAATCCCTCGACGCAGTAATAAAAAGAAAAGATAAAAAAAAAAAAAAAATACTGATCTCGAAATAGCAACATTGCAGTGACTCTAGCATACTTGGAGCCGGGTTAGGTGAGAGGCAACTAAGGTTATCAAATCGTGTTCTTCTTTCTCTTAATAGTGAGTAATCCTGAGCATCGATTAAAAATGAAACCGAGTCGATTTCATTAACAACTAGTAAATAAACAAGCGAACTAGTGAAACCTAAACGATTTCATTAGCAACTAGTAAATAAACAAGCACAATAGTGAAAACAAAACGTTTTCTTTAAACAATAAATCAACAAATAAGGAAGTGGAAAGTAAATGACTTCATTAATCCAATAACAAGCTATTGGAAACTAAACAATTTTATTAAATATTCATACACAGATAAACAAACAAAAAATAACTAAAGGATTTTGTTAATCACCAACAAAGAAACAAATTCCCAAAACGATTTCATGAAACATTAATAAATAAAAACGCAAACTAATGAAAACTAAACACTTTCATGAATCATTATCAAGCGAAAAGGATAATAACAAAAATAATTACATTCTCTCGCGGAATAATTTTACAGATTTTTTTTTCTATCCGACGAGAACTTATTCTATCCCGAAAATAAAGCTCCGGCCTAGATATGCGCCCCTCTATATAGGCCTAAAAGCAAATAGACAGGGTTCTATAACCACAACGGATATGCCACAAAACCATTATGTGCGTGCCGTGAAAAAGCTTAATGTTGTACTGGCCCTCTGATGCTGGGAAGAGTTTAGGCTGTAATGTTAGAGCACTGATATAACTAACACTATAAAGATAACTGTAATAATGACAACAATGATATTAGTGATGGTGATGATGATAATAATGAGTACGGATAACGCTTATGTGTAATGATGTGTGATAGAAACAAAAATACTAATAACAAAAATTAGGATGCTAATAATGATAATAATGTAACGATAATGATGGTAATAATGATAATATGGATAATAATGATATGATAATATTGATAATAACAAAAAATATAATAATAATAGTAGTAGTAATATTGATAATAATGATAGTGATAGTAGTAATAGTAGTAGTAGTAGTAGTAGTAGCAGTAGTAGTAGTAGTAGTAGTAGTAATGATAATAATAATAATAATAATAGTGATAATAATGTTAATAACAAAAATAATAATAAACAATAATAATGATAACAATGATAGTAATGGCAAAGATAATAATAATAAAACAACAACAGCATCAACAATAATAATGATAAAATACTAATAGCAGCAACAGCAATAATAATAACAAGCCGCAATAATATTCACCCGCACCGTGATAATATCGCCAGAAGCTTTCACCAGTTGCACATCGACACGTCAGCTGCTCTGCTCTCGACCGACATCGTGGCGGGAATTTCAAATTTCTGTTAACACATTTTGCCTTATTTTTCACGAGCTGCTGCTGTAATTGCTCATGAGATAAATTATGCAGATATAATAATGTTCTCGGACGCGTGATAGAATTAGGGATATAGTGTGTGCCAAGGAGAACGTTTTCTGTTTTGGACTGTGCGGTGAATGTTGCTCGTATGTGGGATGGTGTCCGCTGGGAGTGAGAGAGGGGGGGTGGGGGGATGAGTAATGTTCTTGTCATTTTATTTTGGTTGTGTTTCTTCTTCTTTTTCTCTCTCCCCTTCTCTCTCTCTCTATCTGTGTCTCTCTGCTTCTCCGTCTCTCTCTCTCTCTCTCTCTCTCTCTCTCTCTCTCTCTCTCTCTCTCTCTCTCTCTCTCTCTCTCTATCTATCTATCTTTCTTATTTGTACTTTTTCTTACTATATGTCATGGTTCTTGATTATCTTCAGAATTATACGTTACTTTAACTTTCAATTAATTGCCTCAAACGACTAATTTGACGTCCCATTAGCATTTTTATCACAATATCCATAATTCATTCGATTCTCATTTCTTCTCCTCTTCTTTATCTCTCTCCATCTCTCTTGCTTTTCTCTTATGTTCTTGTTATCTTTCTTTCTCTTCCATTCTATTTGTATTTCATCATCTTATTCTTCTCGTCCCTCTTTCCCTCTCCTACTGCTTCATCCTTAAATCCTGTCTCCTTCTCCTGGTCTCGTCATTTTTGCATATTTTCCCTCTATTGCTCTTCCTCCTACTTTATCTTCCCTTATCTCCTTCCCCTTGCACTCTGCATCATCATCCCTACAAAAAAAAATAAACAACATCCATGCATACAAAAATAAATACATACATACATACACACAAACATACTACATAAAATAATACATACAAATATATGCACGCGCGGGGCACCCCTCCACCCAAACCCCTTTCATACATGCTTCATAAAATTTGTTTGGGAATTTAAAATTGTTTGAAAAAATTTGGGGTTTAAAAATTAAAGATAAATATTATGGTAAATTTTTTCCATGAAAAATACTAAAAATAACGCATTTAATTCAACTTAAAACATATATAAATAAGAAAAAGCGGGAAATTTTGAAAATTGTAAACCAACCTAAAGCAAGCCCCTACAAAATTTTTCGAGTTATCGAAACGTGGGCATATAAATCCCAAATTTTAAAGAAAAAAACAAAAAAACCTAGAAGCATAAAAACCCCCTCGAATATCCCCTTTTTTTCCGGGTTTTCCCGTCCAGACTAAAAAGGGTTAAAGAAAAATTTTGACTCTGGGTAAAAAAAGGGCCCCCATTTTCGGCCCCTTTGTCCATTCCAACCCCCTCCCACCGGGCCCCTTCGCCGTCTGTTGGTCCCCTTTTTCCCTTGCGATTTCCCCCCCCCCTTTCCCCCCCGCCTCTCACGTTCCCCCTACCCCTTCCCTTCCCCCCTACAAGCCCCGGGCTCCCAAACCCCTATAACCTTTTCCCCTCCTCTCTTCTATGGTATTTTTGGACCCCCGTCGGGATTAAGGGAAAAGGGGTGCGAAGAGCGAGAAAGAGAGGGGGGAAAGGGGGAATGGGAGGGAAAAGAAAGAAAGAAAGAAAGAGAGAGAGAGGGGAGAGAGAGAGAGGAGGGGAAGGGGAGAGAGAGAGAGAGAAAAAGGGGAAAAGAGGGGAGAGAGGGGGGGGGGGGGGTGGGGGGGGGAGAAAAAGAGGGAAAGAGGAGAGAGAGAGAGAGAAAAGAGAGAGAAGAAAAATGAAGAGAAAAGAAAAGAGAGAGAGAAGAGAGAGAGAGAGAGGGGAGACGCAGAGACAGAGAAAAACCCCAGATAAAAGACAAAGGACAAAAGGGGCCCCCCCCCCAAAAAAAAAAAAAAAAAGGGCACGCTCCCAAACGCGCAAAGTGAACCCAAAAACAACCAAAAACTTTCAGGAGAACAAGGCAAAACCCAAAGCAGGGGGAAGGGCGAGAGTTTCAGACTAAAAAGTACCTGATATTTTCTTCCCCCGGGGGCACGACCCCGGCAAGTGAACCCCTCGAACCAGAAAATTAAAAAAAAAGATAAAAAAAAAAAAAAAAAAAACTTGAAAACTCCCAAATAGCAAAATTGCAGTGACCTAGCTTTCTTGGAGCCGGGTTAAAAGGGGAAGGGCCCAAATAAAGGTTTTCAAATTTGGGGGTTTTTTCTTTTCCCCTTAAAAAGTTGTAATCCTGAGCATCGAAAAAAATGAAACCAGTCCCATTTTTATTAACAACTAGTAAATAAAAAAGGGGGAACCCAAAATTTGAAAAAACCCAAACGATTTCATTGCAACTATAAATAAACCCAAACACAAAGTGAAAACAAAAAGTTTTTTTTTAAACAAAAATCAACAAAAAAGGAATGGAAAGTAAAAAACT
This sequence comes from Penaeus chinensis, assembly GCF_019202785.1. Taxonomy (NCBI): domain Eukaryota; kingdom Metazoa; phylum Arthropoda; class Malacostraca; order Decapoda; family Penaeidae; genus Penaeus; species Penaeus chinensis. The sequence continues at coordinate 31,473,860 of NC_061853.1, forward strand.
TCATTAATCCAATAACAAACTTTTTTGGAAACTAAACAATTTTATTTAAAAATTCATACACAATAAAAAAACAAAAAATAACAAAAGGGTTTTTTGTTAATCCCCAACAAAGAAAAAAATTTCCCCAAAACGATTTTCATGCATTAAAAAAAAAAAACGCAAACAAAGAAAACTAAACATTTTCATGAATCTTTAAAGCGAAAAGGATAATAAAAAAAAATAATTCATTTCCTCGCGGAATAATTTTACGTTTTTTTTTTCTATCCGACGAGATTTATTCTACCCCGAAATAAAGCCCCGCCTGATAGGGCCCCCCTCTATATAGGCCAAAAAAGCAAAAGACAGGTTCTAAACCAAAAGGGATATGCCAAAAAACCCTTTTATGGGCGTGCGGAAAAAAGCTTTTGTTGTACTGGCCCTCTGAGTGGAAGGGTTTAGGCTGTAATTAGAGCACTGTATAACAACATATAAAGTAACTGTAAAAATGACAAAAATAAATTTTAGTGAGGTGATGATGATAATAATGATACGATAAGCTTATGTGAAATGATTGTGTAGAAAAAAAAATACTAAAAAAAAAATTTAGGTCTAAAAATGATAATAATGTAACGAAATAGGAATAAGTAATAGGGAAATAATGATATTAATATTGTAATAACAAAAAAATTAATAAAATAGTAGTAGTAATATTGAAAAATGTAGGATAGTAGTAATAGTAGGTAGTAGTAGTAGTAGCATAGTAGTAGAAATATAGAGAATGATAATAATAATATAAAAATATGATAATAATTTAATAAAAAAAATAATAATAAACAAAAATAATGATAAAAATGAAGTAAGGGCAAAGAAAAATAAAAAAAAAAACAAAAATCAAAAATAATAATATAAAATACAAAGCAGCAACAGCAAAATAAAACAAGCCCCCAATAATATTCCCCCGCCCGTGATAATACGCCAGAAGCTTTTCACCAGTTGCACTGACAGTCAGTGCTTCCTCGACCGACATCGGGCGGGAATTTCAATTTTCTGTAACAAACATTTTGCCTTTTTTTCACGAGCTGCTGCTTATTGCTATGAGATAAATTATCAGTAAAAATGTTCTCGGACGCGTGATAGAATTAGGGGATATGTGTGTGCCCGGAAACTTTTTTTTGTTTTTGGGCTGTGCGGGGAATGTTGCTCGATGGGGGATGGGTCCGCTGGGAGTGGAGGGGGGGGTGGGGGGGTGAGTAAGTTCTTGTCATTTTTTTTTTGGTTGGTTTTTCTTCTTTTTCTCTCTCCCCTTCTCTCTCCTCTATCTGGTTTTTCTCTGTTTCCCTTCCCCTCTCTCTCCTCTCTCCTTTCCTCTCTCTCTCTCTCTCCTCCTCTCTCCTCTCTTATTACTTTCTTTCTTATTTTTTTCTTTTCTTACTATAGTCCCGGGTTTGATTATCTTCAGAATTAAATTCGTTACTTTAACTTTCAAATTAATTGCCCCAAACACTAATTTACGTCCCCCTTAGCATTTTTATCACAATACCTAATTCTTCGATTTCTTTCTTCCCTTTCTTTATCTCTCTCCATTCTCTTTCTTTTTCTTATGTTCTTGTTATCTTTCTTTTTTTTCCATTCTATTTGTTTTCATCTTTATTTTTCCCTCCCCTCCCTCTCCTACTGCTTCATCCTTAAAACCTGCCCTTCTCCGTCTCGTCATTTTTTTCATATTTTCCCCCTATTTCTCTTCCTTCTTTTTTTTCCCTTATCCCTTCCCCCCTTTCACCTTTCACACCCTTTTTTTTTACGAAAAGCTCTTCCTTCCTTTCCACTTTACCCCTTACCCCCCCCCCCTCCCGCCCTTCCTTCCCCAAACCACATTTTCTTCTTGTGTAACGCCATTTTTTTTTTTTTTCTTAGGTTGGTTACCTTTAAGAATATCGAGGTCTAGGATTTACCTTCCAGAGGCTATTTATGCTATATTAGGCTAATTTGGTTATCCGGGCTATTTTTTTTTTTCTGCTGTCGTCACGACTCCCCCAAGGGAAAAAAAAAGGGATCACATAAACAAAAGGACCGTTTGGAAAATAACGAAGATCTTATAATAAAACGCAGCTTATTGTTTGTTTTCATTTTTGCTTACTCCGGGGAAACTGAGATATAAATACAATTTCTTTATTTTTTGTAGTTCTCCATTTTTGTATGATGCATTTGCGTGCAAGAGATAATTAATGCTTAAATGATACTGCTATCATTCCGTCATTTCATTTGCATCAGTGAGAATTGGAAGGATGAATATTAATTAGTTAGTTAAATATGCAAAATTTGTTATTGCAGTAAGGGAGAGTGTTATTTTGAATCAAACCATGTAAAAGTAACAATAAATTATAAGGCAAGCATCCTTTATATTATGCCAAATTAAAGCATGCTCTCTCTCTCTCTCTCTCTCTCTCTCTCTCTCTCTCTCTCTCTCTTGCTCTCTCTATCTATCTATCTATCTTTATCTCTCTCTCTCTTTCTCTCTTTCTCTCTCTCTCTCTCTCTCTCTCTCTCTCTCTCTCTCTCTCTCTCTCTCTCTCTCTCTCTCTCTCTCTCTCTCTCTCACACACACGATCTCTCTCTCTCTCTCTCTCTCTCTCTCTCTCTCTCTCTCTCTCTCTCTCTCTCTCTCTCTCTCTCTCTCTCTCACACACACACACGATCTCTCTCTCTCTCTCTCTCTCACACACACACACGATCTCTCTCTCTCTCTCTCTCTCTCTCTCTCTCTCTCTCTCTCTCTCTCTCTCTCTCTCTCTCTCTCTCTCTCTCTATTTATCTATCTATCTATCTTTATCTCTCTCTCTCTCTCTCTCTCTCTCTCTCTCACTCACTCACTCACTCACTCACTCACTCACTCACTCACTCACTCACTCACTCACTCTCTCTCTGTCTCTCTGTCTCTTATTATTTCTCCTCATGGCAGAAATGACAGCTGACGCACAAAGAAACATATTATGGTTGGGGAGCAATGTGATTCTGAAGCGACTTGAGTGGCTGGAAACAGTGTGTGAGAAAGGAAGTTTTGTCTCAAAGCTTGACAGAATCACATGAAAGGGGAGAGCCAAGGGTAGAAACGAGAGTTTTGGAAGGAGCTAGCAGTTAAGAGTGAAGACGTGGTTTTAAACTAAGTGAGAACGATGTTTTATTATAATCTTGGAAGAGGAAACTTGAAAGTAAGTACAACCATTAAACAGTGATTCTAGGAGTTACTTAAACACAGACCCATATCTTTCATCTAATCCCGAGGACCTGCAAGCACTCATCCCTCTTCCTTTGCTCTAATTAATATCCCCACAAACATCCTTTTCCTTTACCACTTAATTAACCACTTAAACAAATAAACAATCGATGACCTGACTCGAGCTCTCTGCACATTGTTACCAAGAGAGAATGCTGTCACAAGGGTGAATTCCGTTGTAATGTTAGACAGCTTCATCAACTCCACATCCAGGTACGTCAAAGAGATGGGCGTGTGTGAACGGGAAAGGAGGGGGGGGGGGGGGGAGGAGGAGAGGGGGGGAATGTGACATTGTTATGGAAGGAGGAAAGTGGGGAATGGGGGGTGGTGGCTGGTATTAATTGATAGGGGAATGGATCATCGATAGAGGAGACAATGTGGGGGTTGCTAGTGGCAAGGGAGAATAGGATATTTCGAGTGATATGTAAAATAAGAGGTTGCAAATAGGAGAAAGTATAAGGTTACTGGTGGAGGTAAGAGTGGGGGGGCTTGTTAACTGATAGGAGGATCGAAGGTTACTAATGGAAAGGAAAATAGTAGGTCGTTAACTGGCTGGTGATTGGGATAGAGAGGGACAGAAAGGGAGAGAAAGGGAAGGGGTATTTGAAGGCTGAAGAGAGATCCTTAAGGGAATATCGTGGGGAAAAGTTTAAAGATGACAGGAATAGGATAGGCTTAAGTAAAGGGAAAGAGAAGAGACGAGGGTGACAAAACGGATGGCTGAAAAGGGGAAGGGGAAGGAGAAGGAACAGAGAGAGGGGAGCGTACGAGGGGAAGGGTACTGTGCTAGGGTAGAAGGAAGGGGAGAGGGAAGTAAGCAAAGGGGCACACGGCATCGAATTCGAGAAGAGGGAATGACACAATGAAGGAGAGGAGAAAGGGAAGACAGAAAAGTGAGAAAAAAAAAGATCAAAGCTTGCAGTGCGAACGTGTACAAGAGAGAAGATAAGGGGGAAAGATACCAAGTAGATATTTAAGGAATAAGTATAAGGAGTAAATATAAAGAAGTGTAAAATGAAATCAGAACAAAACAAAAAAACTAGATGCGAAAAACGAGGAAGAAACTCCAGGAAGAAGAGCATTCCGTAAGACATAAATATATAATCTTGGCGAGCATTTTATAATTATCTCTGACGTTAATTACAGTTCTTTCCCTCATGGGCGACTTTTTTTGTGCGTGTACACGTGTGCGTGTGTACATGTGTGTGTATGTGTGCGTGTGTAAATATATATGTATGTATGTGGGTGTATATGTGTGTATGTTTACGTGTATGTGTGCGTGTGTACATGTGTGTGTAAGTGTGCGAGCGTGCGTGCGTGCTTGCGAGCGAGCGTACGCGTGTGAGTGTGCATGTGTATGTATACCCCACTTGCCTACGTGTATTACCCGCGCACGTACACCAGTGCATCCAACCCGGAAGAGCACGAGCATAAATAAGAGTCGGGAGCAGCAGTAACCATCAGCGGCGCCGCACTCTCCTGGATCCTCAAGCTCAGCATTAAATATGAACGAGCAAGGCCGCGCAAACCACCAGATACCGGATGAAAAATACACGGGGAGACAAGTTAAAGGGATTGTACACTTGATTTTCTTTTGCTAGCGAGCTGTTCAAGATAAGACCGAGGATGGGTTCGTTGCGGTTTCGTCTCGTCTGGCTGACCTCTTTCTTAAATCGGGGTTAATATTCTCTCTTTCTCTTATCTACTCTTATCAAATGATTCCCCTCTACACAATTCTTCGTCTTCAAATAAAAGTAGAAGGATTTAAAAGTAATGCGTGAAGATGACACATAAAATATATAAAATTCGCTATTGCAAACATTTAACCTAATCTATCGAATCAAAAGTACTGTTGTGAAACATTTTATAGCAATATTTTATTGTCATGCGCTACATGACGGGCAAGTCGTAAATCCTACAACAGCAAACAGAGAGCGGCCGCTTAATCTAAAATATATCTGCTGAGAATATCTTCTATAAGTATTGAATTTAAGATTTTTGGAGAGATAAACACAAATGCGTATGGAAATAAGCCTTATGATTCTAGGCATTACTGCCTAAATTCGTTTGCCCGTAAAACAATAATAAAATACAGTCAAGATCTGTTTGAATCATTTTTTTTTTTCATTTTATTTAAAGACACTTCTTCTTCTGCTGCAGTTGTTTTTTATCCACTTTTCTCTTTACCTTGTATTCATCATCGTATTTTCACGGGATCGAATTAGGTAATTTAATTAGACTGGGTTAATTAAATGCGATGGTCGTTCAGATGCAGCTCTGGGGAGTGAGTGATGGAGAGGGAGAGAGAGAGAAAGGAAAAAGTAATAAAGAAAGTGGAAGCGAGATTTAGAGGAAGGGGAGAAGGGCGAGGGAGAGAGAGAGAGACAGAGAGAGAGAGAGAGAGAGAGAGAGAGAGAGAGAGAGAGAGAGAGAGAGAGAGAGAGAGAGAGAGAGAGAGAGAGAGAGAGAGAGAGAGAGAGAGAGAGAGAGAGAGAGAGAGAGAGAGAGAGCAATTGAGAAAATGAGAGAGAGAGAGAGAGAGAGAGAGAGAGAGAGAGAGAGAGAGAGAGAGAGAGAGAGAGAGAGAGAGAGAGAGTTAAATTGCGCAACATCGAACCACAAGTTCCTCTCCCCACCACGATCTACTACCAGTCTCCCCTCCTCCTACCATCTCCACTAACACCCCCTCTCCTACCACTACCCACTATCCATGTCCACCCCCTCCCCCCCACTTACTTTCCCCTTTAACCCCTTCCCTTCAATCCAACCCTCCCCCCGTCCCCTTCCACCCCCCTCCCCTGCCCCCTTCCATCTCCCCCTCTCCACCGTCCCCCTTCCACCTCCTCTCCTCCCGTCCCCCTCCTATCCCCCCCCGTCCCCTTCCATATCCCCCTCTCCCCCTGTCCCCTTCCATCTC
>NC_061853.1:31540029-31542529 GCF_019202785.1 Penaeus chinensis
GAAAGAAATAAAAAAAAGAGAAAAATGATAATAATAATAACAATAGTAACAGCAACAACGAAACAAAAATAATAATAAAATAATGATTATAATGATGAGGAAGCGAGGCAGAAAGATGAGGAGAAAAAGTAAAGAAAAACAACACGAGGAGGAAGGAAAGGGAAGAGGAATAGAAGTAGAGGCAAGGAAGATGAAAGGGAAGAAGAGGAGGAAAGGAAAAATAAGGAAAGGAGATTAACTATTAGCAAAAATAAGTAGGAGGGAGGAAGCGGAGAGGGAAAATAGAGAGAAGGAGATTACCTATTAGCAGCCAAAGGAGGGGAAGTGAAAAAGCAAGTAGAAGAAATAAGGAGCAAGGAAAGTGAAAATAAAGAAGGAAAAAAAAAAAAAAAAAAAGAAGAAGCCGGAGGAGGAAAGGAAAACTTTAGAAAAGAATTCACAGAAGGAGAAACAGGAGGTATAAGAAAATAAAAGGGGGATAATAAGCAACAGAACTATAAAACTATAATTACGTTATTATAATTATGTAAATTATCATTGGTGGTGGTAGAAGTAGTAAAAGTAGTAGTAGTAATAGTAGTGATATTAGTATCAGTAGCAGTTTTGATAGTAGTAATAGTAGTAGCAGTTTTAATAATAGTAATAATATAAGCAGTTTTAGTAGTAGTAGTAGTATTAATAGCAGCATTATTATTACTAATAGTAGTAGTGGTAGAAATAATAGTAATAGTAATAGTAGTTGTTGCTCTTGTAGTAGTAGCAGTAGTATCATTATTATCCTTATAATCATCTGTTTCACACTATACTTATTATCAATACCATTATTGTTACTAATTTAATTTTGCCGTCGTTGCTAACATTTTTAATAATCATAATCTCACCATAGCAACAACAACAAGAACAAAAATACTACAAACTTTCCAGGAAGGGGAGAGAATGAGGGAGGGAAAAAGGGGGGGGGGGCGAGGGAAGCCGTCAATATGAAAAGGGGGGAGGGAGGAATAGACGTTCTTCGCAGGATTTTGTCTAAAGTGAATTCATGACGATGGTCACGAGTTAGGAGAGGGAGGGAGAGAGAGGAGGAAGAGAGAGATAGAGAAAGAAAAAAGGGGGGAGGCAGAGAGAGAGAGGAGAGTGAGAGAGAGAAAGAGACAAAAACAAATATATATATATATATATATATATATATATATATATTTATTCATTTATGTTCATATACACACATGTGTGTATGTATGATAAAAAACAAAGCCAAAGGGATGAAACGAAAAATACCAAGACATAAAAAGAGGGATAAAATACGTAAATTCCAGACACTGAGATGAATCCCCAGACTGAATGACTCGCTGCCGATGAGATCCTTGCAAGGGAGGATTGCGAGGGAAAGTGGGCCGGGGTTGTGAGTGCAAGGGAGTGCAAGGGTGTGTGTAGGGTAGGGGGAAATAGAGGAGACAAACAGACAAATACGCATTCAATCACACACAAACACCCATGCAAACGCAAACGCACACACACACACACACACGCGCGCGCACACACACACACACACACACATACACATGCACACACACACACACACACACACACACACACACACACACACACACACACACAGAGAGAGAGAGGGGGAGAGAGAGAGAGAGAGAGAGAGAGAGAGAGAGAGAGAGAGAGAGAGAGAGAGAGAGAGAGAGAGAGAGAGAGAGAGAGATAGAGAGAGAGAGAGAGAGAGAGAGAGAGAGAGAGAGAGAGAGAGAGAGAGAGAGAGAGAGAGAGAGAGAAATGAAAATGACTAAAAACTTTAAGGGAGATAGGAAAAGAGAAGAAAATATAGAGGGAGAGCGAGAGAGAAAGCAAGATAAGGGTAGGGGGGGGAAAGGCAGATAAGACAGATAAAGAGTGATGTTCACGTCTACACAAAAGAAAAACAAAGCAAACAAACAAACATAGAGATCGACAAAAGACAAAAACAGTGGGAGAGAAAGAGGGAAGTTTAAAACCGTTCAAAAACACTGATCCGGTTTTAAATCACAAAAGCCCTAGCAAGGACGCTGACTTTGATCGAGGGATTTAGTATCTGACAGGTAGAGACCGTCAGCCCTCCCAAACTTCGGACCGTGAAAGAACTCAAGGCCCCTTACCTGGAGACCTCCCAATCGTAGTAATAAAAGTAGTAATAGCAGTAGTAATAAAAGTAGTTATAGTAGTAGTAATAAAAGTAGTGATGGTAGCAGTAATATCATTATTATTATTAGTAGTAATAGCTATTTTAGTAGCAGCATTAGTAATGATATTATATTAGTATTAGTTATAGTAATAGTAGTGGTAGAAATAATACGCCATTGCGGCCCTTTAAATGCGTACATTAACACTGTGTACCGCAAATCAACTGACCCTGAAAATCGAAAGGCACAGGTCACTTTTACTTCCATCATTTCTGTAAACTTCCCTTACCCTTTTTTCTCCTCCCTCGCCATCATTATCTTTAATTTCCTTTCCCTCT
>NC_061853.1:31552529-31555029 GCF_019202785.1 Penaeus chinensis
AGCTGGACGGCCTATCTTCAAAGAGGCTGTCAGTGTCCACCAAGCACCTCCCCCTTCCCTCTAATCCCACTTCTCTCCCCTCTCTCCTTCCCCTCTCCATCTCCCTCTCCCCCTTCCCCTCCCCTCTCCCTCTCCCTCTCCCTCTTCCCATTCCCCTCCCCTCTCCTTCTCCCCATTCCTCTCCCCCTCCCCCTCTCCCTCTCCCCATTCCCCTCCCCTCTCCCTCTCCCTCTCCCTCTTCCCATTCCCCTCTCCCTCTCCCTCTCCCTCTCCCCATTCCCTTCCCCTCTCCCTCCCCCATTTCCCCCTCTCCCCTCCCCCCCCCATCTACACCTCCCCGGCCGTGCGCTTCTGAGAATATTCCGTGAATGACTTGCAAGGAGGTCGCGTGTCATGGAAGGTCACGCGACGCCTGAGCTATTTTCAGGTAGCCCCTCTTTTCAAGGTGAGCGTCGGCCAGTGCATTTGCAGCGGGAATTGACACCGTCTGTGCTGTTCTGTGGGGATTTGTGGTTTTATTTGGCTTTATTGCTGTTGTTTTTATTTTTGTTTTTTTTATTCTTTATTTTCTTTGCATTTATTATTCTTTATCGCTGTCTTTCTTGTTATCGGTATAATCTTATTCATGCCTCTCCCTCTTTCTTCCATCCATCCTACCATCTTCCACCATTTCCACCATTTTCTTCTGCATCATTCCTTCCTTTCCTATTCTCTCCTTTCTTCCCACTTCCTATCCTCCATCCTTTTTTTCTATTATTCTCTGATTCTCTCCCCTTCCCTTGCCCCCTTCCTTCTAATCCTATTTTCCTTCCCTCCTCTTTACTCACTCCCCCTTTCCCTCTGATTCTGATTCTTCTCCCCCTTCCCCCATCCCCTTCCCCTCCCCCTTTCCCTCTAATCACACTTCTCTCCCCTCTCTCCTTCCTCTCCCCCTCTTCCTCTCCTTATTCACCTCCCTTTCCCCTCCCCCTCTCCCTCTCCCTCTCCCCATTCCAGTCCCCCTCTCCCTCTCCATCTCCCCATTCGATCTCCTTCTCCCCTTTCCATCTCCCCTCTCCCTCTCCCTATTCCCCTCCCCCTCTCCTTCTCCCCCTTACCCTCCCCCTCTCCCTCTCCCCCTCCTCATTCCCCTCCCCTCTCCCTCTCCCTCTCCCCCTTCCCCCCCCCTCTCCCTCCCCCTCTCCCCATTCCCATTCCCCTCCCCCTCTCCCTCTCCCTCTCCCCATTCCCATTCCCCTCTCCCTCTCCCTCTCACCATTCCCCTCCCCGTATCCCTCTCCCCATTCCCTCCCCCTCCCCCTCTCCCCCTTCCCCCCGCACACTTCATATCTTAAGAATATCTCGCCTCTCCCTCTTCCTAACGTGCCGCTGCATTCATCAAGCACGGCGAGCGGGCGGTGGGGATGGTGGTGGAGGGGGGAGGGGGTATAATGGGGTATGAGGGGAAGTGAGGGGATAGACCTATCGCCCCTGGTACCCCCCACCCCCATCCCCACCCCCTCCCTGGCTGCGAGACGTGTTGGGGAGACCAGTTTCCGACGGAGCTCAGGATCTTCTCGTCTCTCACTCGGGTGATCAATCCCTATCGATTCCTGATAAATGTTGTCGCGAAGATTCACACGGTTAAGGAAAGAGGGGGGGGGGGGGTAGGGGGGAGGAGAGGATGGAAGGAGGGGATGGAAGGAAAGGGGGAGAAGGGGGTAGGGGGTGGAAAGAGGGGGTGGAAGGAGGCGGGAGAAAGGGGGAGGGGGAAGAAGGGGGGAGAAGGGGGGAGGGGATGGAAGGAGGGGGGTAGGGGGGAGGGGATGGAAGGAGGGGGGTAGGGGGAGGAGAGGATGGAAAGAGAGGGGAGAAGGGGGGAGGGGGTAGAAGGAGGGGGGAGAATTGGTGGTAAGAGGGGATACGAGAGAATTGGATGAAGGGTAGATGAAAGGGAAATGAGGTATAGGGAAGAGTAATGGAGGAAGGAGGAGGAGGAGGAGGTAAGACTGGGGTAGGAAATACGGGGGAAAGAAGAGTAGGTAACTTAAAGAACAGAGTAATATCAAGAAAATAGAGGAATAAACAGTAAGAGAGGGGAAGGAAAATAGGAGAGGAAAATGAGAGAGAGCGGGAGAGATGGGGCGTAAATGGGGGAGATGAGGAGGAGAGGGAGGACAGAGGAAGGACACAGGAAAGGCGGAAAAGGGAAGGGAGGGAGACAGGGAGGGAGCGCATTAAAGTTCCTTCATGAGTGAATATCTGATGAGGGCGAGGGAAGGAAGGAAGAGACCGTGACAAGATAAGAGTGATGAAAATAGTTGAAAGGAAAGGATGAAAAAGCAGCGAAAACATAAATGCTTAGGTGCATATATATATATATATATATATATATATATATATATATATATATATATATATACATATATATATATATATATATATATATATATATGTATTTTTATATATATATATGTATTTTTATATATATATATATATATATTTATATATATATAAATAT
>NC_061853.1:31571280-31581480 GCF_019202785.1 Penaeus chinensis
GATTAGAAATGCGATAAAATAGAAAGAACGCTTTACCATTAATATTGCGAGAATTATATAATAGTTTCATTTTTATGATGAAAAGAGAAAAAAGGGGCAAGTTGGGACAAACAAATGTAATAAAAATCTTACGAACGACATGATACAAAAACGAGAAACAGAACTTTAATAAAAGTAATGTCGGTTATAATAAGATGAAAAGGTTCAGTTATACACTGACGCATTAACTAGAGTAAAAAAAAGAATCAAGAACTGCAATCTGTAAATTAAGTTTTTTTTCTCTGTTTTTTTGTCTATTTTTTATTTGTTTCTTCTCCTTTCCCCCTCTTCTCTTTCCACGTCTTCCACCCTATTTATTTCCACTTCTCTTTTTCTCCCTTTTTAAGAATTTATCCTCTCCACACCTTACTATTACAACTAACGACTGCGCTAAGATTCCTGTAAGTTTTTCTCAAGGATAAATTTACGGGCAATTTTGTCTCCAAAGAAATCTTTAAACATAAGACTCTAACTTAATATAGCAAAGTTAGAATTCCTTCGCATGAAGTTATTTAAGTATTTACTCATCCGTATAACGCTATAAAAAGGCTGTTCGTCTTATGAGAGCGTTATAGATCTTCAGGTAATGTTATTCAAGTGACATAATCGTCCTTATAATGCTATCCAAGAGTATAACATTCCACCTTGAGATACAAGTGGTGCAGTCATGCCGTACACACACACACACACACACACACACACACACACACACACACACACACACACACACACACACACACACACACACACACACACATATATATTCCTTCTATTACTGTCCTTTCCTCTACTGATATTAGGATCGCAATCAAATCATTATTTATGAATTGTCATATAAGATTCTCAATGATACAGACAATCTGGTCGAGTGTAACAATATCTCTTTCACATGAAACATGTTAATTAATTTAATATCCAGGTTTAAATATTTAACTTCGTTTTCCATCGGAACACGTGGTAAGCATTCCTTTTGTTAGATACATTTGATTTCAAATCTCAATTAATACCGGCGAGTGGGAAAAAAAAAATATATCCCTTTTGCTCTCTCTCTCTCTCTTTCTCCCTCTATCTATCTCCGTCTTTGTTTGTCTATCTGTCTGTCTACTTCCCTTTTTCCATCTTTCCCCTCCCTCCCCCCTGCCCCCTTTCCCCACTCTTAATGCGACTTTCATTTCCAATATTACAAGAAACGTGGCTTCAACAACGTATACATTTTCTTTCTTTCTTTCTTTTCGCCTTTTATATCTATTTACCCTTTATCTATCCATCTATTAGGTTAGAATCTTTTATTCATCCCCCACCTTCGTTTCGTAATATGAGTGAATAACGTAACGAAGGTACGAATAAAAATGCAATTCCACAATGCAACTTTGAAGATGAAGATGTGATATCAAATCCTCAATTGCATACCTTGTATTGTGAAATTATAAATTCTCATTCATACCTTTGGCACATTTTTCTCAATAAATTCTTTTTATTCCCCCACACTTTGCACTTTACTCCCACGCGAGTAAATCAGCATTGCCAACATTAAATTTGATTTGTGTTTGTGTGTATGCATGAGCGTGTGTGTGTGTGTGTGTGTGTCTGTGTGTGTGTGTATGTGTGTGTGTGTGTGTGTGTGTGTGTGTGTGTGTGTGTGTGTGTGTGTGTGTGTGTGTGTGTGTGTGTGTGTGTTTATATATATAACACATATACATATACATATGTATGCATGTATGTGTGTATCTATGTATGTATGTATACATACATAGATAAATAAGTACACACACACACACACACATACACACACACACACACACACACACACACACACACACACCCACACATATATATATGTATGTATGTATGTATGTATGTATGTATGTATGTGTTAGTGTGTGTGTATGAGTGTGTATGCATGTACTAGCGTGTGATTGCGTGGGTGCATGGGTGTCTGAAAATGCGCGTGTGTGTAATTATATACGCGAATGCCCTCTAGTGTGTTTTTAATCATCCCTCCATTTATCTTCGTGGAAATGCATTTAGCTCCTCGTGTGGGCAGCCGCGTGGGTAGGAAAATGACGTGAGTGTGAGATGAGGATAAAATGGGGGGAAGGAAAAAAAATGAATACATGAGTTAACAGGATCGTGAATCTGTAGGCATTAGTGACAGAGATATCAAAACGAGATGGATGATCAAAAGGCTTATAACGACAGTGAGTGATATGATTATGACTGTTATTATTATTATCACTATTACTACTACTGCTGCTGTTTTACTACTAGTTCTACGGTTACTGGTACTAATGCTACTAATGATGGTGATGATGGTGATAATACTGATGATAATAATGATAATAACAATAATGATTAAAATTTAGTAATAATAATGATAATAATCTAGTAATAATAATGATAATAACAATAGTAATAATTTAGTAATAATAATGATAATAACAATAATAATGATTTAGTAATGATAATGCTAATAACAATAATAATAACAATTTTATAATAATAATGATAATAACAACAATAATAAAAATGGTAATAATAATGGTAATGATAACATTGCTGATACTGATTTGTCCTTTCCTCTACTGAGGAAAGGACAAATAGAGAGAAGGAGAGGGTGAAGGAGAGAGAGGGAAGGTGAGAAGAATAGGGAGAAGGAGAGGGTGAGGGAGAGGAATTTACAACAGTAAATAATAAAGTACTGCTGATGCTATGAAATAATACAACTGTAAAGTTACAACAGTAAAACCATCAGTCATACAAGAGATGCTTGTGAAACAGATATAAACAATAAGAAAACTTAAAACCAAAACGAGAAGATGAACTTAACAGAAGAAAAAAAAACAAAAACGAAAACATTTGAAAATAAAAATGAAGCATAACGAAAAATGAAAGAAAATAAGTGTGACGTAAGACAATAAACTTGAAACACGACATTAGCCAAGACCAGCAAAACAGCAAATGTGGCTTTTAAAGAGCAAATTAAACACGCTACCGACAGTATATCTTCCTGAACACACTCTGGAGACCCCGCCGTTGCCCGTTGGATGATTATATGGTGTGGAGGGGGAGTGAATGAGGGAGAGGAATTGGGGAAAAGAGGGAGAGGGAAGGGGAGACGAATAGGGAGAAGGAGAGGGTGAGGGAGAGGAATTGGGGAAAAGAGGGAGAGGGAAGGGGAGACGAATAGGGAGAAGGAGTGAATGAGGGAGAGGAATTGGGGAAAAGAGGGAGAGGGAAGGAGAGACGAATAGGGAGAAGGAGTGAATGAGGGAGAGGAATTGGGGAAAAGAGGGAGAGGGAAGGGGAGACGAATAGGGAGAAGGAGTGAATGAGGGAGAGGAATTGGGGAAAAGAGGGAGAGGGAAGGGGAGACGAATAGGGAGAAGGAGTGAATGAGGGAGAGGAATTGGGGAAAAGAGGGAGAGGGAAGGGGAGACGAATAGGGAGAAGGAGAGGGTGAGGGAGAGGAATTGGGGAAAAGAGGGAGAGGGAAGGGGAGACGAATAGGGAGAAGGAGTGAATGAGGGAGAGGAATTGGGGAAAAGAGGGAGAGGGAAGGAGAGACGAATAGGGAGAAGGAGTGAATGAGGGAATGGAATTAGGGAAAAGAGGAAGAGGGAAGGGGAGACGAATAGGGAGAAGGAGAGGGTGAGGGAGAGGAATTGGGAAAGGAGGGAGAGGGAAGGGGAGACGAATAGGGAGAAGGAGAGGGTGAGGGAGAGGAATTGGGAAAGGAGGGAGAGAGAGGGAGAGACGAATAGGGATAAGGAAAGGGTGAGGGAGAGGTATTAGGGAAAAGAGGGAGAGGGAGGGAAAGACAAATAGGGAGAAGGAGAAGGTGAGGGAGAGGAATTGGGGAAGGAGGGAGAGAGAGGGAGAGACGAATAGAGAGAAGGAGAGGGTGAGGGAGAGGGAAGGAAAGAAAGAATAGAGAATATGAGAGGGAGAAGGATGGGGAGAGGAATAGAGAGAAGAAGAGAGGGGGGCAGAGGAATAGAGAGAAGGAGAGGGAGAGGGAAAGGAAAGGGGGAAGGGAAGGAAAGGGAGGGAGAGAGGAAAAGAGAGAAGCAGAGGGAGAGAAATGGGGAAGATGAAGAAAGACAAAGAAAAAAAGAAAAGAGAGAAGCAGAGGGAGAGAAATGGGGAAGATGAAGAAAGACAAAGAAAAAAAGAAAAGAGAAAAAGATAAAGACAGACAGATATTCAGACAGACACAAGCAAAGGGTCACGACATTTCTCCAATACAGACCCCAAGCCCGGTGGAAACACCCCCCCCCCCCCCCTCCACGCGACCGACTATCAACCTGACTGTCTGAGATAATGGGATTTTCCCGACTAATTTGCATACTAAAGGATGATAAAAGCCATTTAGTAATGTGAGTTGGTATTTGTCCGGAATGCATTCCTCTTAAGCAACAAATGAGGCTGTTCGCTATAGAGAGCCTACGAAATTTGGCTAAAAAAAGGGATACCATGGCAAAAAATACGAAATTTTAGGTAACGTAGGATGCTACTGTAAAAAAAAAAATAGATTTAGACCCCAAAATATACCGAAATTTTGAGTAAAAGATAAATGAATAAATAAAAAGCTGCGATATTCAAATACAGAAGTAATAAAAAGTAAGATATGAAAGTACAAAAATGGAATCTTTGTAAAAAAATATATAGAGGTAAATTGTTATAAAAATGTCGAAATCTGACCTAGAAGAAAAAAAATCACCTGTTGTGTTTTGAAAGAAAGTCCGGAGGAAATAAAGAGGAAAAGTAGAATAATATAAAGAAGACGAGAAAGAGGAGGAAGAGGAAAATAAAAGGACAGTGTGTGTGTGTGTTAAAGAGAGAGAGAGAGCGAGAGAGAGAGCGAGAGAGAGAGTGAGAGAGAAAGAGATAGAGAGAGAGAGAGAGAGAGAGAGAGAGAGAGAGAGAGAGAAAGAGAGAGAGAAAGAAAGTGAGAGATAAAGAGAAAAAATAACAAGAAATACGCGTGAAAAAAAAAATAATAATAATAAAAAAAAAAAAAAAAATACATCAAACGCAATCCAGTGAACTGAATCCCTCAACGGAGAGGATAAAAGCCACGCCCACATTCTCATTCTGTTCTGCCTTCCACTAACAAATATTTATCACGTATTTCATCCACTCATAACAGGGCCTCGAACAGACACAGGGTGCAAGGAACGTAGATTTGTGTTTCCCAGTTATTTTGCGAATGTAGAAAGAGTCAGTGCTTATGGATATAGGTTCATTTATCCATCTATGTATATGTGTATTTGTGTATCCATCTACTTATATACACATAAATATGTACATGGATACATACATTTATATCCATAAACACATATGCATACATACATTCATACACACACACACACACACACACACACACACACACATACACACACACACACACACAAATACACAAATACACACACACACACACAAATACACACACACACACAAACAAACAAATTCAGAAAGGATTCCAAAAACAGATACAATAAAACAACATAATGATGAGGATGAGGATGATGATGATAATAATAATTATACAAACAAAAATAATGTCGATAACAATAACAATAATATTAAGAAAACCAAAAACAACAATAATAAGAAAACCAAAAACTCTAATATCACTTACAACAAAAAACAACTTAGCAACAGAGCCTAAAGTTGAAGGAAAATGATTTGTTAAGTAATATAACGTATTCCTTGAAAGTGAAAATCTAGTTAAGTGCAAGCATAAAACCTCATGGTCAACGCAGGAGACCAGCTGCAGCCAGATGGCGCGTCTCTACCTGGTTGGAGAGCCTGGGGGAAGGGCAGACGGGGGGGAGGGGGGTGGGGAGGAGGGGGGATAAGGGAAAGAGGGAGGGAGGGAGGGCGGGAGGGACGGGGGGAGGGGGTGGGGAAGAGGGAGGGAGGGAGGGAGGGAGGGATGGAGGGAGGGATGGAGGGAGGGGGGATAAGGGAAGAGGGACGGAGGGAGGGAGGGAGGGAGGGAGAGGAGGGGGGATATGGGGAAGAGGGAGGGAGGGAGGGAGGGAGGGAGGGAGGGAGGGAGGGAGGGAGGGATGGAGGGACGGGGGATAAGGGGAAGAGGGAGGGAGGGAGGGAGGGAGGGAGGGAGGTAGGAGGGGGATAAGGGGAAGAGGGAGGAGGGAGGGAGGGAGGGAGGGAGGGAGGGAGGGAGGGAGGGAGGGAGGGAGGGAGGTAGGAGGGGGATAAGGGGAAGAGGGAGGGAGGGAGGGAGGGAGGGAGGGAGGGAGGGAGGGAGGGAGGGAGGGAGGGAGGGAGGGAGGGAGGGAGGGAGGGAGGGAGGGAGGGAGGAGGGAGGGGAGGAGGGGGTGAAGGGAAAGAGGGAAGAAGTAAGGGAGGGAGAGGAGGTAAAAGGAAAGAGGAAGGGAGGGAGGAGAGGGGAAAAGAAGGAGAGAGGGATGGAAGAGAGAGAAGAGAAAGAGGAAAGAAGTAGATGAAGGTAAAGAGGGTGGGAGGGGGATAGGAGAAGAGAAAGAGAGAGAAGAGAAAGAGAGAGAAGAGAAAGAGAGAGAAGAGGAGGAGAAAGGTGAATGGGATGGCAGGAAAGAGGAGGAAATGGAGGTGGAGGAAAGTGAGAAAGAGGATGACAGTGAAGAGAAAGAGGAGGAGGAAGAGGAAATAAAGACGGAGGAACGGGGAAGACCATGGATGAAGTAGAAACGGGGTAAAGTGGGTGGAGAGAGAAAGAGAGAGAGAGAGAGAGAGAGAGAGAGAGAGAGAGAGAGAGAGAGAGAGAGAGAGAGAGAGAGAGAGAGAGAGAGAGAGAGAGCGAGAGAGAGAGAGAGAGAGAGAGAGAGAGAGAGAGAGAGAGAGAGAGAGAGAGAGAGAGAGAGAGAGAAGAGAGAGAGAGAGAGAGAGAGAGAGAGAGAGAGAGAGAGAGAGAGAGAGAGAGAGAGAGAGAGAGAGAGAGAGAGAGAGCTGGGGAAAGAAAACGAAGGGATTAAATAATGGGAATGGAAGGGAATAGATAATAAAGAAAAAAGGTTGGATCAAGACAAGGAAAAGGCGGAGGAAAAGAGTAAGGATACTGGAGACAGTAATACTGATGTTGATAATGATACCAGATGGTGATGCAACAAAGCTGACAACAGGTCACAAAAAAGAAAGAGAAAAAGAAGAGAAAAGAAGAAAAACGAGACACACACACACACGCGAAGACACACACAAATACACACAAACACACATACACACACACACACACACACACACACACACACACACACACACACACACACACGCGCGCGCGCACACACTTACAAAGACATCGTAAACTTAAAACCGCGAAGAAGCAAGTTGCACGCAAGCAGGAAGGAGAAGGTTAACCCACACAATGAAGATAATGAAGACAAAGGCAGCTGAAGGCCCGCGCCATCTTAGCTCTAAAAGGCATACACAAATTCCATCTAAAAGCTCTATCTAAAAGCTCTATCGATGAGCTCCATCTAAAAGCTCTATCCTAAGGCTCCATCTAAAAGCTCTATCATAAAGTTCTAGCTAAAATCTCTATCCTAAAGCTCTATCTAAAAGCTCCATCTACAGGCTCTATCGAAAATCTCCAGCTAACAGCTCTATTGAAGAACTGCATTTAAAAGTTCTATCGAAAAGCTCTATCAAAACGCTCCATCTACAAGCTCTATCGAAAAGGTCCATCAAAAAGCTCCATCTAAAAGCTCTAACGAAAAGTTCCATCTAAAAACTCTATCCCAAGGAGCTCCCAATCCCCCTCCCCCTCCCCCTCCCCCCCGCCTCCAGCAGCTCTCTAAGCAACGGGAGAAGAATAACACAGGGCGGAGAGAACACACGCGTCAAAGGCCTCGCTGAAGGGGCTTTGTGATAGACTATTTCGGGTTTTCTGGGAGAAATTTAAATGGATTTGGTGGGGGGAGGGTGAGGGAGGAGAAGGAGGAGGAGGAGGAATGGGAAAGGGGGAGGAGGAAGGGGGAGGGGGAGGGGGAGGGGGAGGGAGAGGGAAATGGGAAAGGGGGGAGGAGGAGGATAGGGGGAGGGGGAGAAGGAGGAGGGGAAGATGGGAAGGATGGGGAAGGGGGAGGACGAGGAGGATTTGGTAGGGTGAGGAGGAAGAGGAGGAAGATGAAGATGAAGATGAAGAGGAAGAGGAAGAGAAAAAAGGAAGAGGAAGATGAGGGTGTCGTGGAGGAGACGGAAAAGGAGAGGAGGATGGAGGGGGAGAAGAGGAAAGGGAAGAGGAAAGAGAAGGAGAACGGACAAGGAGAAGGAGAAATGGAAAAAGTAAGGGAGAAGCAAAGAGGAAGAGGAGGAAGAATTGGTAGAAAAAAAAAGGGTGATTTACACGCTCGATGGATTATGCCCTGTGTATCTCCCTGCCATGGCCTCGAGTTCAGCCAACACGAGAAGAGGATTTATCACCACGTCTGTTTATAGCGCGATCCACAGCTTTATATCGAAGGCGTGTATGTTACGTTATATAAACATTTACGTAAACAACAGTCTCACAATTTACATACTTTGACTACCATCTACACTACGCAGCATAAAAATACAGTAAATAAACCAACCAACCTTATATAACCATAGACGTAAAAGCACACACACAGGCACAAGTTTTCCCCTCTCTCCCTCTCCCCTATTTCCCTCTCCTCTCTCGTTCCATGCTTCACACCCACGCTTATAAATATTCATTAATCGGTCCACTAAACCGTTGCAAAGCGTGGGAAGTTCTGTTTGAGAGAACGTTGATGTGAAATGGTAATCGATCTTTTTTCCACTTCAAATTGATCTTTTCTGTAACTGTTCTTGGAAATAAGCAAGTGAGACGTACATAACATATATACGGTGTTTTTTCCCCTGTTAAGTAAATTGATATTGGAATAGTTCTGGAATAAGAAGCTTTGGTACGAAAGCGACCATTTAGTGAGATATATTGTTTTTTTTTCTTTATCTTGGGTACATCAATCTCCTCTGGGTTGCAATGCCGAGGGAGAATTTTAATTAAAGTACTAAAAAAAAAAAAGAAAAATCCTTATTTGTATTATGTAGATTCTCCATCTCTCCGCTCCCTACTTCATGATGGATTAGGAGTCACACACACACACACACACACACACACACACACACACACACACACACACACACACACACACACACACACACACACACGTTCTATGAATGCACAAAGCCAGCACAGCCTAATATCGGTTACATAACACCTACGATATGGGTTTTTAAAAAATATACCAAAGTTTGCTTTATTCAGCATTCTATCACCGTTCCATCAATGACTAGTGAACAGAGAGGTAGATCAACAACCGTGTTCAGAATTACCTATATGCAAAACAGGACTTCAAAATGGCAATATCCGGTGACGAAACACTGTGAACAATATTAGCAAACAGAACACTCAAACACAGGGGGGAAAAATATTCCCACGATGGCCAAAATGCATCGGACAGGAAAAAGGAGCAATCGGCCTCAGGGGGGAACTCTCCGTGAACCGTAACAATTAAAGCAAACCTCACACCGAAGCGTTGTCCGAAATTCTCATTAGGATTCGAAACTGTGTCGGAACAACTGCCTCTGCTTCTTGGGAAATAAAAAAAATATCTTGCGGTTCTGTAATTCCGTTAGAACCACGAGCTTCCGTTCACCCACAAAAAGCAATAAACAGCAATTCTCTGCAATTACACCGAGGGATTCCATCTAACGATAACATACCTACACACTCACGCTTTTAATCCGCAGTTCCCACACACATACCCAAACGCACCGAAACCAATATGTGCAGCGAAATACCACAGCAGGCATGGAACCGCTGCATGAAAATTTACTCTTTCATACACTGCAAAGCGAGCATAAGGCTACAAATAGATAATAAAAAATCATAAACACAAAACAAACAGGCGGGGCATCCTGGAATTTCCCAAAAGGCCTCAAAGATGGCCAGATATACTGAGAGAGTCAGGGCCTAACTCAATACACCGAAACTTAAAAAAAGATTCCCACCCTCCCGGGAAAACTAGTTCTAGACTCGATGGGGGGTAAGGAGGGGAAGGAAGGGGCGGGGGGTCAGGTGGGGGGAGAAGGAGGGGGCCAGGGAGGGGATGGGAAGAGGAGGGGATCAGGAGGAGAAGGGGGGGGGGAGGT
>NC_061853.1:31581580-31611580 GCF_019202785.1 Penaeus chinensis
ATTTTAAAAGAAAAAAAAGAAAAAAGTAATAATGAAAATAAAAATTTATTGATTTGGGGAAAAAACACCTAAAACAAAAAAAAATGAAAATTTGAAAATAAGAAGATAATAATAAAAAGGGAGAAATAAAAAAAATAAAAATAATAGAAACATTACTTGTAATACTAAAAAGAAAAACAACACCCAAACAATAAAAATAATAAAAAAATAAAAATTTTTGATCACATTAAAATTAATTAACCCAATGAACTTTAAATAATTTGAATAAAAAACAAAAAGAAAATTTTGTAATCACATAAATAAAAACATAAAAGAAAAAAAAATTTGTCATAAACATGAATAAATCAGTGATATTATTAAAAAAAATAGAGTAAAAGATAATGAAAAAAAATAATGAAATATGAATAATTAAGGAAAATTTAAAAAAATAATAAATCAAATAATAATAAAATAAAAAAACCACTGAAAAAATATTTCAATAAATTTAAAAAACAAGAAATACAGAATATTATGGGAAAAATAAATTTTAAATATAAAAATTAATAAATGTTTAGAACTGATAAAGGATAATAATGATTACAAGGAAAGGGGGAAAATTTAAAAAGGAATAAAAAACAAAAGGGAAAAAATTAAAAAAAGATGTTTAATAAAAATTTAACAAAAATAAAAATAAAAACTGTTAATATAATGATAATTATGAAAGTAAGAAAAAAAAGATGATAATAATACTAAAAACAATAATGATATTAATAACAAATAAGAATAAAAACAAAATAATATCAATGGAAATTAAAAAAATAAAAAACAACAAAAATAAAAAAATTTTAACAAAAATAATAATAATAACAATAATAATATTATGGCAATAATAAAATTTAACAATAAAAATTTTTGATAGCAAAAATTTAATAAAAATTTTTAATAAATAATAAAAATTTAGCAAAAGTAAAAGGGAAATAACGATAATAATAAAAAACGAAACAAAATAATGAAAAATTTAAAATGTTATTAATAATGAAAATTTTTTTAAACAAATAAAGTTAACAATAAAAAAAAAACAAGGATAATGATAATAATAATAAAAAAAAAAATAAGAAAAGAAGAAGAAAAAGGGAATAAAAAAAAAATTAAATAATGAAAATTTATATTAACAATAAAAAAGGAAATTTAAAAATTAAAATAATAATTAAAATAGTAAAAATAGTAATAGAAAATTATAAGATAGTGCTAATGATAATTATAACAATGTTTAAATAGATTATAATAAATATTGAAAATACTAGTAAAAAAAGGGGGCCAAAAAGTAAAACAAATGAAAACAATGATAAAAAATTTTTATTAGTAATAAAAAAAAATGATAAGTTGCCCAGTAAATTTTAAGGAAAATTGTGACAGGGGAAAAGAATAAGCAAACTAAAGTATGATAAAATAAAAAAACCCCCTGATGATGATAATGATAACAAACAAAATTTAATAAGAAAAAAAAATGATAATGATAAAAAAATTATTATTATATTAATAAAAGATAAGGGTTTAAATTAAAATGTTTTTTAAAAATGAAAGCCCAAATTGAAAATTTAAAAATTTAAAGAAGAAAGTAAAAAAAACCTGCAATAAAAATAAAAAAATTTTAATAAAAAAAATAATATAATAATAAAAAATAAATAAAGGGCAATAATAATAATCATATTTTTACCCATTTTTATTAAAAATTATTTTTTCCCCATAAAAAATTTTAATGAAATTAAAAAAAAATAATAAAAATTTCAAAAAATAAAAATTTACATTGAAAATTAAAGATAATAATGAAAATGGGGTTAATAAATTTATGGGGATGATGATAAAAATTTATAAAATAATAATAATAATAATAAAATAAAAATAAAAAATGATAATAATCCTCTCACAATAATGAAAATAAGGGATGATAATAATGATGAATAATTAAATTAACAAAATAAAAATTTGTATTAAATAAATAAGAGTAATATTAATAATAAAAAATAAAAATGACAAAATAATAAAAAAGTAAAAATTTACTAAGGGTGATAAAAATTTAAAAAAATTGGGGAAAATTTAAAAAACAACAAAAAAAATTATTAATAATAATAATGATGTGATGATGCATGATAATCATAATTAGTATAATAATGTTAAATGATGATGATAAATGCATAAGATAATGTTTCATAAGATAAGTTATAAATAAAAAAATAATGATAATAATTTTAAAATTTTATGAGAACACCGGATGCTACTTCCAAACCCAGAAACTAATAAAGATAATAATGATAATTTTTTACTATCGATTATTATGATTGTTATACAGAATAATATACACATTTGAGATAACTCATCTACAATTTGCACAACCATTAAGGTAGGTGTTTGGCGATTACATCAGCTGGAAGGCCGCTTGGTGCCCATTTGTATTTTCGACCCAGACCTTGCTAGTAAATTAAACTAGAACCGGCAATCCATTAATGGTTGCTCCCTACATCCGACTATGGCCTCCAAGTCTTACTTGTACATTCTTATTACCTAGTAGACTGATTTCGAGAGATAAAAGACGCTTTTGTGAATACCGCCCCCCTGGTTCCCGCCGATAACCTGAGGATGAATATATGATGTGCGGGAACACTGTGACGCTGCTCTTGTCGCTGGAACCGCGATTACCCGGTCTCCCACATAGCTGCGTCGCAGATCTGCACGGACATACGCCGATGAACGTTGATTAAAATACACTATAACTCGCTAATGCACTACCCTTTTTTTATTAAAATACATAAAACTAACATCTATTTTTCGCAAGAGATAACCTCAACAGAGGGATCTAGCCCGCTGTTTACGCTAAACTACATGCACGACCAAGGAAAACCTTAAAATTAGTACAACGGGGAACAATTTCATGTCTTGGGTCCCGCCAAGAAGGTGACCTAAGGAGCATACGCAACTCCCACTAGACCAGAGAGGCGCAGGGACCAGCCCCTTGAGCGCTTCCCGTGTTGTGTTTCGACATTTGTGAAACCAGAGATAAGTATTTAGCTTCTAGTATATTTTTTTTGGCATAAAATTATAGTGAACATGTGAAATTAATAAAAAAATATTCTTGCCAGTTCGCGAAAGTGTTTGTTAAAACGCTCGCGACACCGTGCTTAATTATAGCGATATCTATTGAGCTAAGGAGATCTTAAGAGAAATAAAGAACTTACTTAAGACTTTGCAAGTACACCAGGTTCAGAAATTAGTTTTAAAATAATTGCCTATCTACTCAAAGCCTCCAATAAAAGAAAGTACAGCTGCTCCGTGCATTTCACTACATCTTCAAACAAAGCGGGTGCACTCCACTGTGCCCATGTGTGAATCCACCCGCCTTGTCCTGGCCTCGCATCTCTACTTGAGTATGCCATCACTCCCGCCCACCCCCCCTCTAGTCGCTGGTCCGGTGAAATCCCCAAGATCCCTATCTTTGTCTTCATGGCTATGTCCTGAAGCCGCCCCTCGCCACATGCGGGTAAGGTCCGGCTGCAGCGCGATTTATTCTTACTCTGCCCCGCTGTGTGACACCGGGTTGAGAGTCTAATTGTAGATAAGGACGAAGCGAACGTGCATGCAACACTGCTTGAGGATCCGCTAACCAGCCAGCCTGACATTGTGGATTGAGTTGTCGGCGCAGTCTTATCGTGCTTTTTCTGTTCCTTTTTGGTTTATATCTAAACACTATTTCTTGTATTTTGAGCTATGTTTAATAAGTTAAATTAATAAGGGACGAAGCGAAAAGAGTGAACCTCTAGCTATGAGGATCCGCACCCATCCAGAACCCTGACATTGTGGATGTTGTTAGGCGGTCTTCGTGGTTTCTGTTCCTCTCGGATTGGGTATATCTAAAAAGCTATTATTCTTGTATTTTTGTAATGTTTTACCTGGGGTCAAGTGTATTAGCTTTCAGTTTAACTCTATCCGAGATCTATGGTGGGTTATGATGCTATCGGTAAGCAGAGTAACGTTAGGACTCGAATGTTTCATTACTGACGAGACACTAGTCAAGATTACGAGTCGGGACGTCGGCGAGAGCAACAAGGACCAACTTTGTACGGTTTTTATTTTTATTAGAGCAAGTACATCTGGGTGTTGGTTTTGTTATGTAAGGATTGATTATCCCCGCTGAATTAAGATTGGTGATGCACGGGCCTTCTGTAAGCAATTATGGCGCGCGCTATATACGGAACTACTGTAAAAGGCTCCCTATGAATGCTGCTTGCTCCCCCAGGCAAACTCGGATCGTCCTAGAACATCTAGACACTGGTGGTATATTCTAATACGAACCCTGAGAGGTGCTGGGGTAAAAAGGCTAGATTATTCAGAGCTATGTTAAACTGTGAGGAATACTCTGAACAAACCATAACGATTTTGCAATACCTGTCGTCTCCGCGTCCGCAACGTCTCAGGGCGCGTAAGCCATCTCCCTTTTCCTCACAGTTTACACAGTTTAGCTCCTCACGCGAGAACATTCAGCACTCACACGCTGCGTTATTCTCCACCCTGCTCACAAAGCCCATACACATCACTCACTGCTCCCCGGATGCGCGCAGAAAATCTTACTTCTAATCACGCCCGAAAAAAAGCGAAAGGATGGGATTCTTCTTCTGATAAAAATACCATCTTCATGTGTTATGAGAGCTTAAACCAAGCCACGCGCACATTAATATCTGTACTTGGGGGATTTAATTGCCTCGCTAACAATGGCATACAAGAGCGGGTAA
The DNA here is from genome assembly GCF_019202785.1 of Penaeus chinensis. Classification (NCBI taxonomy): domain Eukaryota; kingdom Metazoa; phylum Arthropoda; class Malacostraca; order Decapoda; family Penaeidae; genus Penaeus; species Penaeus chinensis. Next base: position 31,586,344 of record NC_061853.1, read on the forward strand.
TAATATAATAATAGTAATGACAAAACAAGTAATAATTCAAATGATAATTATGAAAATAGTAATAATAATAGCGTACTATAATAAACGATAAATGAATGGATGTACATGTCACGGCGGAGGAAAACCGCACGCAGTGTCGAGATTAATATACTTGTGCGAATACTGAAAATTCTTTATGGGATAATTATTATGACACTATAACAAGCTCCTGTCTCATTCACAGCGATAATAAAAATAATAATGCTGATTAATGATAATACTTAACTTGCACATTAATGATAGATAGAAACATTTTATATATTATGAGATATTATCATTATCGAAATATAATCTATAATGATAATGAAAATAATGAGCGTAAACTAAGACAATACTTCTGATCTTCGATAACAAGACACACACGCTCTAAAGATGATACTAAAAATATAGACAGTCATCCCCTAACCGCTCGATGTAATGAAAACGAACAACACAACCTCATGATACGAATAATACAGATGATGAAGCGGCTAGCACCCACTAGTAATTATTATCATAAATTATTATTATTATTATTTTATTATTTTATTATGATAATAATAGGAAACCAAGACTAATGAGAAAAATCACGAACGAGCCACATGTTTAAATGTTTAACTAATCTCATGAATAATAATATGTATAAAAATATGAATTTAATAGATTTGATAATCCAGAAATAAAATATTATGATGATTAAAATTATGCAATATGATTGTAATTATGATAATAATAAGGATAATAAAAATATTAATAACAATATACAACTATTACTATTCTTAGTCACTACTGATCATACTTTTTAAATAATAACCTGCCTAGTAATAGAATATACACGCTAATATGAGCAATAATAAAGACAAATACAGACAACTATCACACTGATAATACAAACACTAAAACATAATAACAGCTAATAATAATGATAATTATTAAAATTAATAATATAATTATAATTAACAATTGCACAAGAAACAATAATAATAAATACTATAATAAATGAAATGATAGTACACAATAATAATAATAAATTAATAATAATTAATAATAATAATAATAGAATAATATAATAATAATGAACAAAAATAATAATAATCAATAATACATAATAATACTGGATCAATATTAATAATAACTCACAAATACTACTCATAAATCCTATAATAATAATAAATAACCTTCAAGTCCAATCAATAATCCGTCTAATAATCACCGAACAAATTGACATGCATGAGTCCTTGAATAATGATGATAAATGCGTGATCAATTAATAACGATACTAGATAACAATACGTAATAATAAGCACAAGCAATAATAATGATCAATAAAAAGTAAATAGTAATATGCATCTGAAAATAATCAAGCAATGAAATGACAATGACCTATTAATAATAATAACAATAGCAACAATTATAATATTTAGATAACAACCACAACATAGACAAGTGTAACATGGGGGGGGGGAATGACGGACTATAATTGATAATTGATACTGTGTTGAAAATGAGTCTACTACTATAACACTAATGAAAAAGGTTCTATGAGTGATAATAGATAATAATAATAAGGTACATACATAAGAATAATACAAGTAATAATGATAATAAATACAATCAAAATAGAATAACTACAAGTAAATAAATGCACTGTGATCGTATGTATGAATAATTCGCGCTAGCAATTAACTAGACAACCACAACAATAACACAGTTATAACTATTAATAACGTAAAATAAAATGTTGTGTCTAAAATAATTAACAATATTACATGTAGACAGAAGAAAAAATTTATTTTACAAACAATGGATAATACTCAGGCTATCTGACGATCTGAAAATATCATTATCTTAAAAATAATCGAATGAAAGCAAGACAGTGATAAATTAACAAATAAAGAAGATAAATAATAATTCCTAGATTATGAACAGCAATAAAGGTATATAAATATGGTAGTTAAAGATGAGAGATTAAAAACGATAATCATATATTATGCATTGAGTGGAAATATTAAAATTTTGTTGAATGGAATAACTATAATAAGTAAAGGATAGATGCACAATAGAATAATAATAATCAAGAAGAAGAAACAAGAACCACGATTGAATGCATAAATAGAGTTGATGATAGCTAATAGTAAGTATGGGCGGTAACACAGCATGTGAATGTGGAATAAATTAATAATAATAACTCATTATATGATAATAAAAGAACAATAGTAACAAACAAAGCTGAAAAATAGATAATAACGGAAAATGATAAAGAATTAATAAGCGCAATGAATAAGAATTAGATACAACCTGATAATATAATAATAGCATACATGCGGAGAAATGATGAAATAGATACACCACACAATGGGATTGTATATCTAGGGGAGCTACAGGTAAAGTGTAATAAATACTATACAAAAGATGAACATTTATGCACTAAGTCAACAATAATTGCAACACTGCTGTGTTACGCTGCTCTTGGAAGATGGTGAAATTGGGGGGGATTTGATATTGGAATGATCTATACCACGGATCGGTGATACAGGGTTAGAAATGATTAACATTATTTTTTGACGTACTGAACTCTACACAAAATCCTTGTCAATAAATCTGACGGATGTTCGTAACAGCTGATTTTCACTATACACTTCTGCGAGCCTCAGTACACCACCCACTACGGACCCGAGTACACCGAAAACAGCGGGCACAAGCAAATTGGGAAGGGGGGGGGGGGGGGTGGGGGGGGGCGGGGAGGGGGGCGGGGGGGGGGGGCCAACCGAGTGACACTTCAGACTGGAGAGGTCGTGTGTGTGCCCGTGCTTCCGGGTGCCGGCTTTGCCCATAGGTACACGAATATCTGGATCATATATGAGGAAAGTTAGTACAGAGGGGGGTTCATGGAATTCGTTGGTGCTGGCATTGGATAACCCGCAAGGTCCAAGTGACACTGAATCAGTTCTCGTGATAATAGTATTATGCTTTGGTACACCGAAATTTGAATAATGTTCTCTACCGGAGGTCCAAGACTGCCGGGGTAAAACCGTAGAAGCTGAGTGCCCCCGTTGTCCCGAGCGCTATATATCACTCTGTCCGCAGGCGGGGCGATCCAGGGACGGGGCCAGGCGCGAGCGTCACGCGGTCACCCCCACGTGGGGGGACAACCGCAATGTACAACACTGAGGGGGAGGACACGGGGTGATAACTGTCCCCCCCCGTCACAGCGGCTGAAGTTTCAGTCCTGTAATTCAGTGGATAGCCCCACTGAATCCCATTGCCTTGGCAACGGGCGGGTGCTGAAGGTGGTGATGCCTGATGCCCGAGAGATCAAGGAAGTGAGTCTCACTTTAGTGAAGTCGAAAAACTAAGAAAAAAAAAAAAAAGCTCAACAAGCTGGTTAAGGAACCACTGGCACAAAAAGTGAATATTTCGCTCGCCTCGGCTTTCCTTCCCCTGAAAGTACCCAACGAAAAACGACTAACTGATCATGCTACAGAAACCTCGCAACGACTCCTCCGGGCCAGGGGGGGTACCCCCTCGACCCTTGTGCGAGCGAGACACTAACTCTCCTCGCCGTATGTGTACGATCCGCACTGCGACCCTCTCACGAAAAATATGTTTGACGGGACGACCGTACTTAAAAGATCAATGGAGCCAGTATCTATCTTCAAACCTTTGTGAAAGCCCAAGAAGCAAGAGAAATAAGCCGATACCTTGTGACCCCTAAACAAGGATTTTGAATCTTAACATCGGCGGACATCGCACTCGAAGAGTTTCATAAAGCCATAACGAGTGCACAAAAGACAAGAAACCACTCAACCGTATACGAATCATATGGCACACAACACTGAAGAGATGGCCCCCACCTCACCGGCACAATAACATACCCACTTCTTTGGGAAAGTACATACCCGCAGAGCCCACGTGAGGCGGTGGAGGCGCACATCCTCCGTCAATCTTTGTATGACCTAACTGCAATGGAAAAGTGGGCCATGTAGCTAAATACTGCAAGGGCACGGCGCGCTGCGCAGACATGTGGAGAACAATCATACTGGGACAAGGGGGGGAGTGTCCTCGGGCCAGTACAGCAGAAGAGAGTAATTGGCAGAAGCACCACTTTAGTCCCGATCCTTGCTTCATGGTGTGGGATGACGGGTGGTGAATGCCGTGGCACTTAGGTGCAAGGGCCTCCCGGGGTGCCCTGGCCCGCCCCCCCCCCACCCCCTGTGCGTCCGCAGCACCGGACCGGAGGCGAGTGACCACGGGCGTCACGCCCCTCCGAACTCCAACCAGCGGACAGGGTCCGGGAGCGGCGGGCCTGCCCGTGGCCCTGTGTGACGTCCAACCAACCGCAGAGATTTCCGAGCGGCTGGGGCCGGCGAGTGGGGGTGTGCAAGAGGTCGCCGAACTGACACACGCCGAAATGTTATGCGCGAACATGGCGGAGAAGGTGAACAAGATGATGTGTGATCACTCACAGAGGGTGTACTGCGGAGCGTCAAAGGCTAGGACGGCTAGCCTTACTCGCGAATTAACCCACACCCCACGCTCAACAAATGAGACCATCAGCCCCCCCCCTCCCTCCCCGGAGCCAGCCGTGGCAGCCGTTCCCTCACCCTGCAGAGCAGGGTCTTGACCGCGGAGGCCAGGGCGGGGGGGAATCCCCCAACCAGCAACCACCACCATGTTGACTACAATTGTGACGTCACGAAAACCAGCTACCAAGGTCGACGATTACGCACGGTCTGTCTACTGGGTGAAGTCGAACTTTCAAAAGCTTGTCGCAATAGAGTTCTGAAGAACAAAACCCTGCGTAATTAATGAAAATGGAGGAAGGGAAAATAAAAGTGATTGTGCAGTGCCGTGATACTCAGTGTTACCATTATGCTAAACAAACGAGACGAGGAGAACGATGTCGGAACCGCGCAGTGCTGGGATAACCCGAGTGGCGTGTCAGCGTGTGCGTGGACAGCCGCCAGCGAACAAGCAATATCAGTGAGGGTCCCTGGACGATCCGTGTCCAGATGACGGCAAAGACCAGGCCCCCCGTGCAGGTGCCAGCCTAGGCATCAGCAACCGGAGACGGGACTGTGGGCTGAGAATGGAAGCAAAGGAGCTAAAGACTCAAGACTGTTATGAAATGGTTAAAAGTACTGTTTATGTTTTAAGGACTACACTGTAATGAATATCCACAATCATAAAGGCTGATATGTTTGGATGTGAATTCTATAATTGAATATGGTAGAGGATAATAACAGCATAGGTACAGAATATGGGCCTAATTAGAACACTGACTCACATTATGAGAATAAACGGACAATGGCAAGATTGTATATCTGATGGGGATATAAGTGGCGTAGTATAAGAGCCTACGGCTGAATAGGACCTACAAGAGTTTTTATATGCCAAGTAAATTATAATACTACAGAGAGTGTTATTTAAGCTTGTGCTAAAGAACCCTTTTGCGTGCGATAAGGCTGGTCTGAAGCTTTAAGAATGAAAATATGCCACCTAGCATTCAGATACTATTCAACACTATGATGTTGAAATACAAGCGATGACTGGATTGTTGGCGACGGATTATGTGAAGGTTGCACTGCCACAACTAAATTTTAGTTGAAAAACCTAATAACCAGAGTGAACACTGATGTTCAAATTTCATCAATTTAAAAAATTCAGGGTACTGGCCAGCATGACTCGGGCTATTTTTCACTACGTATAGATTGTATGGTAAGTTGTCGCAGATACGGGCCAAAATTTCTTTTCTGGCGGTCCGGTTCCTCTACCCAATTTTCACCAACCAAAGGCACGTTATTTCATGGGCGACCTTCAATGCAAGCGCATCCCAGCACTTGGAGACAACCAAACGTAATAGTAATGGAGAAGAATTCTGCAAACATTTTAATCAATAAGAGATCACTATGGACAGTGAATATGGACACAGAAGCCAGAGACCATTTTGGTGAGGTGCAGGATTAGACTATGTATGTTGGCAAAAATTTCAGTTCATGGTAAATAGATCTGTAACTTCACTGGGTGCCGAGAGTGGATAGTTGAGTGACGCACATGGTTGCATATCTAACAGATTATAGCTGCTAGACCCAAATTCAGCCACTTGGATCACCTAGGTCCGAATAATTAATCCCACCGGGCCTGAAGCATCACGTGTCAAGAGGCACGGGGTCTATGACTGGGTATAAAGACGACCAATGAAGTAACATCCTGTTGGGTGAAATTTTCGTCAGGATCTAGGGGGGATCAAGGGAGTTGTCCACTGACTACTATGACACTTGGGAGCTGATCAAGAAAGCGATCTCAAAGCAAGCGAGAGAGGCCACTGGCGAGACCTCCTCCATGGCACCGAGGTGGATCAATGACCCAATTCTGGCAAACGGAATATATACGGGTTCAGGAAGGCTTGCTAATTGCTATAAAATAGGAGGTAAGACGACAGGACTAATTCTTCTGCAGTTGTATGCAAGCGCAACCAAGGGAATGTCACGAGATTTTATAGAAAGAAAGACTCAGGGCAATACTTCTTCCGAATCAGGCATGGGAAAGCGCACATTATCTATCAGCCCGTATCATATCAGTCAAAACTTCTTAAAAGCTGACCAGTATGGAGAAAAAATTAATGACTGACTCAGTGAAAAGCCAATCCCCACTCGCCGCACCGTCTAGTTGCGCACATTCCACAGCGAACGAGGCTAATACTGCGCTGAAAACATAGAGCGGAGGCCATGGGAGATTCCAAGTACACCTCCCTTCCACGGAAGGGGATTCGAAACAATCAGCTCACAAGCACTCGAAAATAGACTAGACAATCTTACCAATATAGCAATAAGGCATCGTGCTCTGGATTCGACCCCTTCCGAGCTCTTGTCGACAACATCAACCGGCATGGGACACTGCAGCTAGGGAGCAACTGTCACCTTACGACCAGGTACGGCAAACTCGCAACCATCCGGCCCGCTAGGCGGAGACGGACAGGCATTACTGTAACAGGCGATCCTTCGTCAGCATTGCCTGACCAGAGTTACGCAGGGCAAACCACTTTACATATCTGTCAAGACTCCGAGCCTATTACAAGTGAATCCTCACCTAGAAGTCAGTAAGCTCCTGGACTGGATTAAAAGCATAAGTCATTACCTATACCCCAAACCCAATAAGGATAAAGACAGACCCATTTCCAATGACCTGCCTGGACTGTCTGTGCAACAAAGCTATACTTGGAGAGAATAATTCGGGGTGGAACAGTAGGGGTGCACTGATTCAATCGAGCTACAACATGCTACAATCGCCATCCACTGTATGGATTCTCCCAGGGGGGCGTAGCAGGGTCAGCACGGTGTGCGTTCGTGGGCATAAGAGTACTCTAACCAAACTCAAACCCAGGCATGCAAACCGTCTTTCTTGATCTTAAATCTGCTTTTGATATGGCAGAACGGAGGGGAAATTATCCCTTTGAACAACTAGCTAGCTTTGGTATTCGGGCAGGGAAAAACTGTTTTAAACATGGATTTCAAAATGGTATCTGTCAATTCGATCGGGCTCAGGTTCTCTCAGGAGGGCATGTGAAGAACATACTCATAAGACAAAAGGTATTTGAACTCGGCACAGGGATATACACCTCAGGGACGGCGGTACTTAGTCCCATGCTATTTAATATCCTGATGCACTAGATTTACTGGGGCGGATATACACTTGGGGCAGGCAATGACTCCATTATGTTGCTAGTCCGAGTGGACATTTTGGTATTAAATGGCCTCATCCGACAGGAGAGAATGCAGAGAGATTCTAGATATACTTTCTGGCAAGGGCTTACTGATATGTGCTATGATAAGATTTCAATCGAAAAAACAAAGGTGCCGACTTAACCCACAGAACAATCCCCTGCCGAAGGTTTCATATAGAGTGACCGTTAGCAGCTAGATCGTGCTTGCCATACCCTGCTCCAAGATAGGCAATCCGCATTAGTGTGTTAGATGGTAATTCCAGCTTCCGAGTTCATGTAAAACCTGAAGCAAAAGGCTGTGGGACGCGGACTGCAGCCACTTAGACACTTGCGGCACAGAGTAATAACCACGGATACAAAGAAGTACTGGAAATAACAAAAGCTGCATGACCCCATAAAAGCATCCGTCCCGACCCGAGGAAGCAAAAAAGCAGAACAAAGCACGACACCAAGCCCGACTGCCGGCACCATAGACCCGTGCCTCGTCAGTAAAGCCAGCGCCCACAAGACAAGTTATCTAACGAAACCACAAAACGCCCGTGCCAGTGTGCTTCACTAAAAAATGACAGAGAAAACAAGAACAGAAAGAATGAGAGAAACAGGGCCACAAGAATAAGAAAAAAGCAAGAAAGAACAACATGAAGGCGAGGGCCCTAACAAGACCCCTCCGCGCAGCCCCGGGCAACCGCTCCCGCAGACCACGCGCCACAAACAGCAGTGGCACCGACGTGCCAACAGCGAGCACCCCACACAGAAGGGAGACGCGTCCCCGCCTCGCCGGGGGGCGGCCGGTGTGCAGCACGCCCGACTCTGGAGAGGGACGGACAATGCCAACACTATCGTTTTAAAAGGCGCTAGTGAACCAATACACCGAGGACGCGAAAATCAGCGGGAGCGGGCAGGAGCCTCAACGGGAAACCACCGTGTGTTGGAAAAACCGGAAGAGCCTCGACGGGGGCCACTGCAAGTCCACATAACACCGTTTGCAGTGCTCAACCCCACCTCTCCCGTCCCACTCTCCGCGCACATCACACGACCTCCCCCCGTGAAGTGAGCAAGACAAAACCCCGCCCCACCCGCACCCAAAGGACTCCAACACGACCCACATACAGTGCCATACGGTGCTCCATGCACCCCAACGTCCAGACAAACAAGAACCCCACACGCACCAGCTCCCCCCCACCAAGTCGGCACCTAGCACCGCAGCTCGCGAGGGGCACGGACCGCCCCCAGGCCCGAGGGCGGTGGGCGGAGCCCGGGCCGGGGGCGGGGGCTGGGCGGGGGGGGGGGGCCCAGGGGGCGGGGGGACGGGCCGGGAGCGGCGGCGGGGGGGGGGGCCCCGAATACCACCTCGCCTCCGCACCCAGCCTGGTATTAATGTCAGATTTGTCGAGAATCTTAACTCCTTGTCATACCATAAGGTGCGGCTCCCATTAGATCTACTTCGGATACCTACGCATTGCACGCTACGTATCGTTCAATGGAATCAGAGTTGACTAGTCTAGAAAGTTCCCTAAAAAAATGAAAGCCCATGAGGATCATTCTTGCGTGCCCCCCCCAACAGAACAACAAGGTTGTGAATACTGAGGAACAGAACTTAATTTGCCTTCTGTTTATGAAAGAATATTATCCATAAATACCACCATTTTGTGTGTCAAAAAATCAATTCAGAGAACCCCGTCCATTGTACCGAGTTTCGAAAGACAGACTAAACCAACTCAAATAGGATGCAGGCTGAACTTGAATTAACGAACACACCGGGGGATTCATAACTCAGAATTCAGAGGGTACAAAGTGAGGGGTTTAAACACTTAGCTCAGCGAAAGGTTCCCATAACTAAGACCCTACAGGACGTTTCTTACGGCACCGTGGAAAATGTCGGACCTAAGTGTAATGTAGAAGCAGACTGCCCCAAAAAAGACAGTGGCTGCCCCCTGCTATACTAAACAGTATGCGACTTGCAAGTATAAATGAGCATCCCAGACACTCGGTTCCAGGATGTATATAATGCTACAACTGACGGGCTCCTCGCAGTCGGGTGCACAGAGCAGGAATGCGCTTTTCTGTTGTATATAAAAACACTATTTTGTCAGCAACCCAGGATTTGTCGGACAGGGTTCATACTGGGCTAGCACTATGCAAACCGAGTGGCAGGAATCCTCATGGCCACGAATTTCTATGAAACAAGGCTCAGGGCGTCCAGTTCTATGCGATTCACAGAGAGTGGCTCTACCAGGCTTACTGAACACTCTAGACAAAGGTGCGGGAAATATGCAAATGACATCATGCTAAACGTGTATCGTGCAAAAGAACGAGGGCCATAGATATACGTTTTGTGTGGATTCCATCGCATGTTGGAATCCCCTAGGCATGAATCATCTGATCGAGCTAGCAAAGTCAGCAATGGGGACAAACAAAGGTGGACATTAGACCTTGGATACCTCTTTCTATGATTTTCCTTACAATCATTAAAGCCTCCGTCAGAGAGGACTGACTGAGTTGATTAAATTCTAGCGCCCGAAAGAGCTGTAGCATAAAGCACTATGACCGGTTTTAAGGCAAGATTTCCTTCATCTATGGTTTATATAAACATGAACAAGACAGTGGATTGTTGTGACTGCAAGAATCAGCTTGGGTATAGATTGTATTGGCAGGTAGCTACAGTTTGTAATGTCGAAGAAACTAAGTGTAAACTGTGTAATGAAGAATATAAGCGAACACTTCTGTACATTAAATCTTCAAGTGCCATGTGATAAAAGCCTTTCAGGCCACCTAGCAATGAAGGTAACGGCGGAGGACACTATGTAACTACTTCATTACTGATGCCCTAGAAGAAGAACTTATGTTGTAATCCTAAATTTGCAATGTAGTATCACATAACCGACATATAAAATGTATTACTTGCTTTCCACGCCCTAGCTATATGCCGGGCGTGGCAGATGAGGTGGATAAAGGACTGTGCAATTGTTCCTTTCCTCTAAACTGATATAAGTACTCATAGCAAGGTTATAGGCTAAAATTCAAATGAACACTATATAATGTTATGCACATCAGCATTAAGGAGTGTACCGGGAGGGACAGCTTGCCCACCGGTGAGAGTGAGTGAGGTGGGAGGCCGTGCAGTTGAAGGCCAGGGTGGGTAAAATAAAGGACTAAACTGAAACAGAAAACTTTCGCGAGCATGTTTACTTTCGCCAATCTGCCAAATGACTTGGCTGTTTTCCATCAACCTCTCCCTGGCTAACGTCTGTTTTAGGTCGACGAAAGGACAGTAATGAAGGGGTCGACGGGAATAGCGTGATTAATGGTAGACACAGCCTATCAACTATAAAAGTAAACACGAAAAGAGAGAAAAAAAAAGAAAAATGTTCAAGTTAATTACCACATCTACAATTACCTCCGCTCGCTTACCCCGTAGTAAATTAATTCTTCATAGAGTGCGATGTGATATTCTATAATATGTATAGAATATTTTTTGCATATGCCAGGGTTTAATGTGATAGTCAGTTTGCTAGTACAACCACAGAGCGTGAACAATTCAGTGTACTGAATATACAACATGATTTTGTTTATATAATCGGGGACAGATCTGTGAATTTAGGGCTCAGGTGGTTTGTGATGCATTCACCTTTTCTCACTAATATAATAAGTGATATATCTGTGTACGTCTTTGATTTGTAAGTGTGTGAGTAGGGGTGTGGTGTATTTCGTGTGGTTGTTATATATATGGCATAGTATGGTATACATGACAGTATATACATATCTCTGGCTGTGTATATATAATATATATATATATATATATATATATAATATATATATAATATAGTATATACACACACATACACACACACACACATACACGATAAACATTATCATCCATCATCAGCCTGAAAATCAATCCACTGCTTGGGCATAGCCTCTTATAATATTTTCCAACCTTGTCTATCTCTGCAATTTTTGGCGTTCCAGTCTCAGCCCCCATATTTTCGTTATTTGTCATAGCCATCTTGTCTTGGTCTGGCCCTTGGCCTCTTTATGACCTATGCCTAGTCTGCTCCATCGGTCTGTCCTGTGCTCCGACATTTAATGACCTTACCATTGCCATATTCTTCATTTTGAATGCTCATAAGCATATCTTTCATTTGTCTATTCCTTGACCACGTAACCCTCGACGAATCTCTTAGCGAATTTCCTAGCATCAACCATACTCCATCCCTCTTGGGAACTTCTTATTTCCTCTTATAATTTGGTCAAGTCTGTCAGTAACTGGGTCATGGCCACATCTGCTTCACAAGACCTTTTCTTTTACGACATAATAGCAAGTAGCCTCCTTAGTATGCTACTGTGTCTGCTGAAGGCACTCGAGCCTAGACTGATGTGTCGCTTTAATTTCCTCCTTCGCTACAGTATGTAGCTCTGTAAGAGTTTGCCCTAGATATATATAATTGTGTCCTTCCTAGTCTTCGACCTTGTACAATGCTATCTGTTCGAATTGGACTCCTGCATCAATCATGTGAACATGATCTGTTCATCCTAAGGTCCGACTTTCAACTTTCTCTATTCAAGCTTGTTTATTATTGATGCCATTTTACGCTCTGCAAATTCACTGAAAGAACAATATCGTTTGCAAAATCTTAGACCTCTGTTTAGTATTCATCTATTTAATATCCGTGCCGTTCCATTTTAGCTTCTAAAATATTTCCTCAAGGCGAGCTGTAAACAGTTTTTTGGTTGGTGTCACCACTTATCTAAAACCTTTGAACTGTTTTTAACGGTTTCCTCCGTGCGGAAGTTGAATGGTTGTTGTCCGCGCCTTCGTATATGGACTTCTAATACTTATACAATATACCTTCTCTACTACTTGTCCTTTGAAATAGCTTCTAGTACTGGCTGGTATTTTTACAGAGTCAAATACTTTTCGAAGTTTCCTATATTTCGTTTATTTTTTTTTTCTCTTATTTGTGTGAGCGTGTAGATTTGGTTTTGTAAGTTTGAGAATCTACTGTGGAAAGCCTGCCTGTTCTCTTGGGCTTGTTGAATCGAGACCTGTCAGAGTTGTAATGACTTTTGTGAACAGTTTGTAAGTAACTGAAAGAGGCTTATGCAGTCGGTAGTTTGTTAGATCAGTCTATCCCTTTTTACTGTCATTCAAAACTAATTGTCTTGCGTTTCATCCGGCCAGCTCTTCGGAACTTTTCCCGGTGAGATGGGCATTTGTTAAAAGATGGCTAGCTCTTCACTGTTCAATTTTTTCCCGCAGCAATTATAAGGTCTAATACTATTTCTGTCATCCCATGGTGTCTTTATTAACACCTCTCTTACATGCCTTTTTTAAGCACCTTTTTATCCCTTTGTTGTGATGTTAGTAGGTCTCTAGTTCCCGCGTTTGCTTCTATCGCATGGCTATTCATAGTTGAGCTTGCATATATATGCTGCAAAAGTTCCTCAATATTCTTATAAATTTCGTTCCTGTTATAACCTGCCACTCGTCCGTCTAATATTTCTTTATTAGCATACATCATTGATTCCTCCCTATTCCGACGTCTCATTTTATTTTTTTATCATGCCTGCACTGTTTCATTTATTTATTTGAGTCATCCGAATTTTCCATACATCTTTCTTTTCTTTTTATTTATTTGTTTGCGTACTTAGATTCAGACTAACTTCTAAATTTAATGCAGCTGATTTGACAATAGCACTATGACCCTGGACAATTACTGCGTATAACATGGGGGGACCTGATCAGATTGTACACAAGGTACACACATGCACACATGCAGGAATATATATAGACAAACAAACGGCACATACATATGGGCATGTAGGGGGCGCACGCTAAATATACGTGAGACACACACATGTGTACATACGCACGGATGTGTATACAAAAAAGTTTATGAGTCACTTTTGTTCCACTCCATATATGAATGCATAGACCTGTACCTGCATATAGCGCACTTCTACGCACCATGCATATATATATATAACTATCATATATTATATATTTATACTAAGTATATATATATATATAGATCTATATATATATTAACATACATACATACATATATATATACATATATACATATATACATATTATAAATATAATATACATATATATATATATATATATATTATATAGATAGATATATATATATACACTTATTAAATATATACATGCATACATATAGCACATATACACACACTTACACATACATACATACACACACACGGCAATCAACCACGATTTGTATACCCTCATTTACGAAACACGGGATACATAACAAACATTTTGAGTCTCTGCGCCTAGAAAGCAAACTGTGCAGCACGATGTGGGGGGGTGTCTTGTAGTGGTGGCACCCTGCAATAGGGGAGGAAGAACCCACCTCACCATGACCGGTCGCCATACGTCAATGCCACTTATGCTCGCCTTATACCCATAGAATCTCACACTGTCGTCTCACTGTATTCGCGTCTTTCTCTTATGCTTCTCAGCTAATCAACTACAAAGCATCACGCGACACATGTAACCTGTATCACAATTTTGTGCTATGCATGCACTCATAACGTAGCTCCTTTTGAACGAACAGGTGGAACAAACATGTTGCCTGATGTGTGCCTGACATGAGTCAGAGCACTATACGCCGCTTCGCGTCTGCCTAACGATTAGCGCTCCAGGGGAGCGAGCTTGAGTTCTAATGTAAGCATAAAGTTGTACGAGCGGCTGCAGCAGGGTTGAGGAAGGTAAGGCGTGGTGAGTGGCACAGAGGACGATGATTCCGCGCAACGTAGACAATGCGGACATTAGTAGACTAGAGACAGCCGAGCTATAGTCTACTATGTGTAGATTTTGGCGTACTGTGGGGGGGGGGGCAGGGGGGGTTGAGGTTCGTGGTGGTTGGGGGGGGGAGGGGGGGGGCAAGAGGGGAGGGGGTAGTGGGGGGGAGTGGAGGTGGAGTGCTTGGTTCTATGTGTCTCGAGACTCAGCTGTCCCTTGGCGTGTGTGGATGGGGTTGTGGTGGGTTGTTGCACAGGGGGTGAGGGTGCAGATGAGAGAAGCGGGCTACAGCATTGTTGTGTCTCGCTGGTACTACATAGTGCAGAGTAGCTAGCAGGATGTTGGAGCATTATAATCACGAGGCATAGGTCACATAACTCGAGAGCATTTCCTGCGGCGTGGAGGGTTCCAGGCGTCTGGTCATCGCTTCTGTGATGGAGATGGAAGTCTATATAGTATCTATGGTGAATTAGTATCTCATCGTTAAATTTAGGTCATATATTTCTATAGACTGATTTGATATGATTATACTATATCGATTATGTGCTTAGATGATGATACGAGGACGGGAGAGTAGGTGGGGGTTAGTTCGAGGGTGGGGGGGAGGGTTGGCGAGGGGGTGGGGGTGGGACACGGGGTGGCGATGGTGAGTTATTACGAGTGGAGCGGAGGATGATACGTGGGAGTGGATGCATGTATGTACTTAGCACATGCAGTCATAGAGAGCTGAGATATGTGAATTTAGTGATATGTATTCGATTTAGTACTTGAGCTGCGACGGCGAGCAGCCAATTATGGTATAGAATAGTACAGTTGTGATTATCTATCACTGTGCGACGTATCCTACAGAAAGTGCTATGTAGTGATCTTTGAGTGAGGTGTCAACATAGGTGACTTATTATCTGTCTTCAATTTATTACACAATTATAGTGTTTGTGCAACACGTTTCGTTGTGTGAGGGGGAGGCGGTGTGCACGTGGTTGGTGAGGGAGATGGGGGGGAGAGTGGGAGTGAATGTGAGGGTGTACAGCTAGCGTGGGGGGGGTGAAGATACATATAAGGGGTGGGTGGAGTGCATAGTACTGGAGTGACCACAGTCTTGACGATGATGGAACAATGACTACACGATGGACAAACGTAGTGTGTGTAACAGCGAGTGTGAATATCATAGTATTGGCAGAGGTAATGACAGAAGCGTGTTGAGTGGTGCGCGGAGACGTCAATGACAGAGTATGTGGTGATTATGGTTAGGTCAGAAGATGTGTAGTCTACAAACATTCAGACATAGCGGTATGGTGAATGTAGGTTTGACGTAGGAGTGAGGAGATGGAGATCAAGGTTGTGCGTATGTGTATCATGTGGGTGTGTAGAGGGTGAAGTACAGGTATTGGGGGTGCGGTCAGGAATGTGGGAGTTTGTTAGATGAGTTTAGGAGGATGGGATTACATTGATTGGGTGACAGTTTGGTTTAGGGTGTGTAAATGACAGAGAAGGCGAATATGAGGGACGGAGTACAGAGACATTGTTTGACGTGGGTAGAGGGGTGGGAGTGATCATTGTATGTACACTGTGTCAGTGTATGAGGTTAGTTGTGGAGATTAGGGTACATTAGGTGTGTGATAGGAGGTATAATGTGTAGTTTATTAGATGTTACCTGCTGTTGAGAGTCAGACTGTAGTGGTTCTAGTGAGTCATGTAGGGATGTATATCTGTATGGATATAAGTGTACAGTGTATAGTGTGATGGGAGTGGGGTGGAGTGGAGGATGAGGAAGGGGAGGTAGGGGGGAAGGTGGGGAGGTGTGGGGGGGGGAGGGTGGGGGCGAGGGAGTGTGTGTGTGGTGGGTAGTTGGGGTGTGGTGTAATTACTTTGGATTATACACATGGTTGATATGTATTAGTTGGAGGTCTAGTGAGTGAGTTTAAGGGGTTGAAAAGGACATAAGGGGTTTAGACAGAAGTGTGTATTGTAAGGTCAGTTTAAGTTTGTAGTATAGTCTTGAGTATTAGTAGCTGGAGAGAGAGGAAAACTTGGTGGGGTGGCACTAGGCACTTGACAGGGCGGGAGTTGTGTAGTACAGGAGGTAACGTAGGAGAAGAGATATATGGATGGATGGTTTTGGGTTGTTTACTAGGATGTATTTACACTCTACAGGTTCATGTTTCTGGTGAGGGGGAGTGGCATAGTGAGGTGGTGGGTGTGTGGGATGCAAAGCATGAACATGAGTGTGGGGGACTATGGGGGGGGGGGGGGGGGTTGGGGGGGGGGGGGGGTGATTTTGGGAGAGGGGTTGATGAGTAAGGATGAGTGGTGGTGAGAGTGTGTGTATGTTGTATGTATCTCTATATTCAAGTGAGATGAGTAGGAGTGGGTTTTGTGGGACTGGGGTGTGGGGGGGATGTTTAGTTGGATGTGATTGTGTGTGCAGAAGGTGATAGTGTGAGACAGACACATGTGTTATATGGTGAATGTAGTCAAGGTTAGATATGTAGGTTATTTGATGGAGGTGATAGTTTAGTTTAGTGGTGTGGAGTAGGTGGGGGTTAGTATGAGAGTTGGGTTATCTGGTGTGGTTTGTGTTCAAGGTTGTTGAGTAAGGTTAGTGAATTGGTGGTGAGGAGTGTGATGAGTAATTGGTGAGTGACAGTGTGTGTGATTGTTGATTCTTCTGAATGTCAGTTGTTGTGAGTGGTGTGTGGAGTGGTGAGTATGTGACACATAGCTGTGATCAATGTATGGTACTGGTTAGAAGGTGTTTACTATTGTGATTGTGAGTGTTGATTTAGAGTTGTTGTATCATGTTGGAGATATAGTCACGTGGAGTTATGGTTATTTGAGTCACATATTGTGATTGACTTGATGACAGAAAGAGTGAGAATCAAAGAAGAGTGGCATAAACTTTCTATTAACAGCATAAGATAGATGATGCAAGTGAATACGGGTGTGACGCGAGTACAGAACAAGTTAGGGCTATTTTTAAGGGGTGTGTAAGTAGAGCGAATTCTTAGTTAACACATAGACATAACAAGGTGAACAGGTACACGATGTGTGTGGTGGATCAATGGGGGATCACGCAGAGGGAGAGTACACTATGGGTGAGAGGATGACTGTTTGATACGGGAGACAGAACTTATGAGTACACAATTGTTTAAATTGGTACAGGAGATGGGTGTGTGTAGTTTTTTTTAGTGGGTAGGGGGGGTTGTGTATTTTTTTGTGTTTGATTTTGGTTTTTATATAGAGGGGTTCGGGAATCGAGTGAGACGTAGTGAGGGTCGTTAATACGTGGACAGTACACAGACTGTTGATGGGGAGAGGGTGAGAGGGAGTGATGCGACAGGGTGAAGTTCATGATTGTCTCGGGGACACAAGGATTTATGGGAGTAGTTGGGGTTGTAGTAGAGAGTGACATGATTTAGTTAGGGATGATATGTGGACATGGTGTATATACAGTGGTGAATATGATGTGTGGAGTGGGAATAGTAAGGGGGGAAGAGAGTGAGTGGGTGAAGTGGATTATAGGGCGGAACAGAGAGAGATGTGTGAAGGTTCTGAGTTTTTGTGACGAGTTATGTTGTACTAGGGTTGGTTACGTGTGCGCATGATACGATGACAGGTCATATGAGATTATTGTTGGTGTGTTGGATAGGATGGGGTGGAATGGAGGTGGCGATGGTGTGGTGCGGTTACAGGATGCTGAGATGATATTGTGAGATATGACTGTGGGAGGACACTAGTAGAAGTAGTGTAGTGGGATGTGTGTTATGGATGTTGGTGCTAGAGGAGGGAGTGGTGTGTGGTCTGACACACGCGTGGGTCTTGTATGGGGTATGGAGGTTGGTAGAGTGAAGGACTGAAATGTATCAGTGAGTATACACGTAATGCAAAGATGAATGATTATTGATTTTGGTATAGGGACATAGAATTATTGATGGATGTGGTATATGAATATTATGATTAGTTAGGTATTATGTTGTATTTGTATGGCATCTTGATCTATGTTAAGATATGGAATTGGACATGATGAAGGTAAGAATGTGGTAATGATATTGTACATCAGTATCGATATGTTTGATATTCTATATGATTGTTTGCGGATTAATGTTTGTATTGAGTAGGGAAGGTATGTGTGGTATTATAAATGTATGTTAAGGAATACATCAGTCAGCAGTTGAGTGGATAGATCGGGTAGGTACATAAGAGCAGAGTGACTAGTATACGTAATGAAAGATTACTAAAGTACTGGATCAGACAGTACCAGACAACGACGACAAGCTAAAGACAACTGACATGACAATCAAGACAGATCAGAATGAAAAGAGGTAGGGCTATGTGACTCAAGTGATTCTTGAGAGAATACACACACATACACTTACACTGGCAGCTATCCATTATTACTTGACATTGCGAGGCTAGCAGAGGCAACAGTCTACAGAAGGTTGATGGAATGTAGGGGCGTGACTGTAAGGAGGCGGGTAGAGAGCAAACACACGAGACACAGGATAGGGCGGTGGAGGCACGACACGACTTGATCATAAATAAGGCGGGATATTTGGAAGTTGGAGTGTATAAGCAGAGGGATGTTTGCATTATGTGTGACAGTACATGGCAGCATCAGCACTAATTTTCAGCACGGAACTGAGATAGAGATTTGTTGTGTGTGGGATGAGAGTGGGGGGGTGTGGTAGGGGTGTGGTTGGGGGGGAGGAGGCGTGGCAGGCAGCGATTAGGGGTGAGTTGTGGGGCACGATGTATTGTGAGGAGTGTCAGGAGGTAAGAGGTTGTATTGTTTGTAGTTGAGTAGCAGGTTCGGATGTCATGTATGATGTGAGAGTGTTAGGTAGGATGTAGGTTGTGAGTATGTGATTGTAGTGATGAGGTGGAGATGTGGTGGTATATGAGATCTGAAGCGATCTATGATATGATGCGTGGTGAGGGAGTGGATTGAGGGGGGCAGAATGCGATGACTGCGTCTGTGCTAGTGCTTATGGCTAGGCGTATAGTAGTGGACGTGGGAGGGATAGTAGAATATGTAGAGTATAGGAGTACTGAGGAATCAGCGGATCATAGTAGTAATGAGCTCTGTAGTGTATAGTAGAGACATGGCAGTGTGGTGTGTGGATGTCTAGGAGTAGTGTTGGTATGGGTATTGTATGTTGTTCAGAGGTTAGAGTGAGTAGTTGAATAAGGGGTGAGACATATTAGCACGGGGATCATCTAGTATTCTCAGAGACAGGAGGATATGAGACTTAGCAGGCGTATGTTAGATCAACAGCAATATATCAGGCACGATATTAACGCTTCTGAAAACATTAAGATAAGTTCGTCAGACTAGGGGTGAGGTGACTCAGTAGATTGGAAATAAGATAAAATCTCAGTAGTCATAGAAACGATAAGATGCAATAATAGAGGCACATACGACACACACATTCTAGTGTAATATATAGAGAACTACTGGACAATTGGTAATCCCAAAAAAGATGACATGTCCATCACTTACAATATCTGAGTTAAGCTCACCATAGGATCATGTCCATCAATACACACATAGCACGAGGACATCGGACGAATAGGGCGACACAATTACAATAGAATACTTGACTCAGTGTTATGACGACAGGACTACTACAGGAACACACAGACAACATGAGTTGAAGACTGATTCACTATGTTACTAGAGTATTCGAGAATTACAAATAGCAGTTTCACACAATCATAACTAAGTAGTGGGTGTGGGGTGTGATTGAAGATGTGATTTATGTGGTATTATAGAGAAAATTTACTGATTAAATATAAGTGTTAGAAGGATTGGACATAACGGACGGTTCCTGAGATCAAGAGATGACACACTACAGTATTGTCATTGTGACTCAGAAAGAGAAAGTGGATAGTACAATGTGAGGAAGAGTGAGAGTGAGGAGAGTGTAGAGAGAGACGAGAGAGAGATGAGAGAGAGTGGATAGAGAGCGTGAGTGAAGTGGTTTTAGTAGAATCAACAGAATGGTGGGGAAAATGTAAGTAAGCAAGAAAAGACATGACAATTGTTGAATGAGATTATTGGTCAGGGTAATCAGCGAAGCAGATCAAAAAAGGAGTGTAGGCGAAGGCATTATAAGAAGTAGAAAGGAGGTAAGGTAGGTAGAGGTAAAATGGATACAAAAAGAGCAGGAACATAGATACAGCAGTTATTATGACAGTTTGATGTTAGATAAGGGCAGTAATATGTGACGAAAAGCAGGATACCATTCTCGTAAGTACTGTAACAGCAATTACTTTCCTAAAATCGTCTGATAAGAGGAGAGATGATTTAAAAGACTGGAAAGAAAGAAAGACATTCTTAGTAAGAACATACTCAAGAGAAGAAGAAAAGAATGAAAGGAAGGTGGAATGCTAATAAAGAAATAGGATTAGAGATGAGAGCAGAAGAAGTAGAACAGAGGAAAAGGTATAAACAGAGGTAGAAAAGAAGGCATGAAAAGAATAGAGTCAGGGTCTAATGATAAGCATGATAGAGATAATAATTATAGATGTTAAATAAATAAATGAATAAACACAAATATTAAGGAGTAATATAACACATGAGAATACAACAACAACAATAATGATAACGTTTTAATAATGATAATGAATATATTGATTAATAACAACAACAATATAAGAACGTTAATAATGAACAATGACCTTCGATCTCAATGAGAGCAAATTGCATACAATAATAGAATGGTTAATTAATAAAAATAGACAAAAGACGAAAGAAGAAGAAATACAAAACAAACACTCCTCTTCCTCCAGTTAAGCGGTTTTGTCTCTAGCGTGCGGTTCAAGACGTACAGTCTGTAGTGTCACCCGATAACGCGGACTCATCACGCATCAATGGCGGGGAGTAGCTCTGATAAGAGATTACCACGTGAAAGAAACTAAAAATAAAAAAAAACATTACACGGGAGGCAGAGGCCAAACAGCGACAGAAGGAAGAGGTTAGCCAAAGAGAAGGCAGAGGATGACACGGAATGGAGGGAGGGGAGGGGGGGGGGGGGGGGGGGGGGGGAGGGGGTGAAGGGGAAGGTGATGAAATTATCCCACGAGAGGGGGAGGGAGTAGGTGTGGGGGGGTAGGTTATGCGCAGAGTGGATATATTGTGGTGAGAGAGCGTGTGCAGCATTAAGTTTGATATATGGGGGGGGAGGGGGGGGGGCGGAGAGGGGGAGAAGGGTGTGGGGGAGAGATGTTATGGGTATATTTTAAAGCTGTTTGATGAGTAGTGAAATATATGAGTTTGGGGGGTGGGGAGGGTGGTTGTGTGGGTGGAATGGGTGGTGGTGGTTTGTGGGGGTGGGGTGGGGGATTTGGGGGATGGTGGGGAGTGGTTGGTGTGGTTTAGGGGTAGGGGGAGGGTGGGGGGGGTTGTTTGGTGTTTTTGGGTGGTGGTTTTTGTGTTGGGGGGGGGGGGGTGTGGGGTGGGAGTTTGTGTTGTGTTGGTTGGATTTGTAGTGTGGGGTTGTTTGTTTGTGGGGGGTTTGGGGGGTTATGTTGTTGGTGTGTTAGGGGTTTAGGTTTGTTTGGGGTTTGTGTGGTAGGGTTTGGTGGGGGGGTAGGTGATGTTATGTATTTATGTATATGTGGTTAGGGTGGGAGATATGGTGATGGTGTGTGGTGGTGGGGAGGGGTGTGTGGATGGGGGGGTGTGTGTGGTTGGTTGGTGGGGTATGGTTAGTGGGGGTAGGGTGGAGGGTTGGTGTGTGGTGTGTGGGGTGTTTGATGTATTTATTGTTTGGGGTAGGGGTGTATGTGGGTATAAGGTTTGGGATATGATTGGGGTTGGGGGGGGTGGGGGGTTGGGTGGGTGGGGGGGGGGGGGGGTTGGTGGGGGTGGGTGTGGGGGGTGGTGGTGTATGGGGGATATAGTGTGTGTGGGGTGTGTTGGTGGTGAGTGTTGAATGTGTTGTGTAGTGTCTTGGAGTATGTATGTGATATGATGTGTGGGTTGGGAGAGGTCTGGTGTAGAGGGTAGAGACTGGATGTTGAGATGTATGTTAGGGGTAGTCTGTGATAGATAGTAGATGGTTGTGAGATTGATTATGTCAGAAGGCGTAGGAGAGAGGTGAGACGTTGAAAGTTGTGTGTGTATTGAGACTGAAATAGTGGTCTACAGTATAGAGGTCTGAGGTATGACAGTGTGAGAGGTTATGGAGAGATGAGGACTCAGGAAGTCTATAGGACAGAGTGGGAGAGGATAGAGTGCGTGAGGTGTAAGAGGAGTCAGGGACGATAGAGACGAGAGGTCTTTGGGTTATGGGGAGTAGATATGAGGTCTCTAAGAGACTATTGAGGTCTTTTATTTGGGATCAGATGATATAGAGAGTGTATTTGATATGGGTAGATGACAGACTTAGAGGAGGGTATAAGGATTGAATTTTAGGGGGAATGGAGAGAGTTTTATGCATGACATTGACTTTTGTGAGTGACTAGACAGTGAGAGAGAAGGACTGTACACTTGATATTGTCTGGATGTGAGGCATGTAGATGAGACTGGTACATGGTAGAGCATGAACATTGGAGTAGAAAATATGAGGAAGGGGTGAAATAGAGTGTTGGAGGGAGTCTGCACGTCAAGTTGGACATGACAATGAGGTTCTAAGTGATAGGGAATGGGGTATTGGTGTGTTTACATGAGAGGAGTGCGAGATAGGTAAGGAGTCATGGGACAGTTGATGTGAAGACAGGATGAGATAGATGAGAGAAGGTGAAGACACACATAACTCTTGGAGGTAGCAGGTCAGCGTGATCATGAACAGACAGACGATTGAGCGTCTGACGTGATGGACAGAGATGAGATGATGACTGACGAGCAGAGTGCAGAGTACTGACATGCAGAACGTGTCTGGTGAGTCGACACATGGACAGACACTGGTCTAGTAGGACAGTGGAGTGGTAGACTGGATGACGATAGATGCAATGACAGAGGGACTGCACTGAGTAGAGAGGTAGAGAGAGTCTGACTACGTGCGTGCGAGATGACAGACAAGAACGACTGAAATGATCTACAGATGATGGTGCAGAAGGAGTAGCAGTATGGAGAATGCGTAGAGATCGACTTGGAGTATGAGATGGTAGAGACAGAGGTGGGGTGGTTGCTTGGAGATGATGGACACGAGTATAGTCTGGTTATGGTGATGGGGGTGTGGGGACTCTAACGAAGAAAGAGATGCTAGGGCATGAAGCTAGTCGACTAGACGCACTGAGACGTGCTTAGATGACTGAAGAACAAAAAGCGACAGACTAGAGCGCAGACAGACGCGGAGAACCAGATAGCACACAGAGTGTCTACTACGCAATGATCGACGTGTGTGTAGACAAAGCGAGGCGTGGGGTCACAGAGATCAGTGTAGAGACAGACATGAGCAAGGTCAGTACGACTATCTGCGAATCGTATAGATGGTGGTGGATGATAGATGCAGCGTGGTTAGTGGATATGAGGGTCGCTGGAAAGAGACTATGTATGTAGGAGACATAGTGGGACTTACAGTCTTGGTGGACTACGGTAATGGATAGAGTCATATGAGATGTACTGCATAGTCTGACATAACAAGTATAGTCTAGATGGTGGTGGTGGATGATGATGTCATATATAATAAGATATGCACTGCAATAGAGGAATATAGGACACTACTAGGATGAGACTGAGTCACTACACGAGGACATTGTAACAGGGTAGAAGGTGATGATTAGTTATTAGGTTGGTAGTGGGTTGGTAGTGGTGTGTTGATGATTAATGGATGTGGTGGTGTGGTATAGTATGAAGAGTGAATGTGATTACATTTATTTATCTGTATGTATTAGAATATTGTTGGAGATGAGTACATATTTTTTTAGGAATATAAGTTGGTGTGAACAGAAGGAGGTAGTATAGAGAGGGGCACATTTGTTATGGTATGTTCATAAGGGGGAGGTGGGAGGTTCGAGGAAGAGTAGAGTATGTATTAAGATATGATCAGAAAATCTATGAGTATAGGTTGAGTGGGACTGGTAGCACAAGAGAGGTGATATGAGAGACACGGATATTATGAGTTAGGAGGAGAGGATAGGCAGAGGGTTGGTTGTGTTGGTGGAGATGAGACGTCGTATTCAGACATGGACAGCATAACATATATAGAGTGTGAACTGTGGGTGATAGCGATTGTGTAAAGGTAGAGTTTAGATTCATGTAGACATGGGGAGTGGGGTATTGGGTTTTGATGATGAGTGGACTTGAGGAGAGGTCAGGAGAGTGGTGGAATAAGGATATCGTATCTTGTACAAGGACAGGAGTGATGCGTGAGGTTGGAGAGTGTCATGAGGGTGGTGTAGGTGTGAGTACTAGTGTCAGATTGGATGATGAGGGTCAGAGGGGGTGGGTGGGGGGGGGGGGGGGGGTGGGGGGGGGGGTGTTTATGGATAGGTTGATGTGACTAGTGAGTGGAGAGAGATGAGTACAGGGGGTCTATGATGGGTGGTGGACGTTGATGATGGGGGGTAGTGTGACGTGTGGGACAGGTTGAGTATTGAAGTGTATTGATGGTGGTGGGATGGGGTAGAGAGAGGTTGTTCAGGTTGAGGTGAAGTTAGTGGGGAGGCGCCTGGGAGGTGATGTGAGTGAGGGATAGGGGGGTAATAGTAGGGATAGATTTTTGGGATGTTAGGAGGGGTGTGAGAATATGGATATAGTGGGTGAGAGTGGTAGG
>NC_061853.1:31629080-31639080 GCF_019202785.1 Penaeus chinensis
CCATGATCATCATCATCATTATCATTATCATTATCATCATCATCATCATCATCATCATCACCATCACCATCATCACCATCATCATCATCATTATCATCATTATCATTATCATTATCATCATTATCATTATCATCATCATCATCATCATCACCATCACCATCACCATCACTATCATCATCATCATCATCACCATCACCATCATCATCATCATCATCATCATCATCACCATCATCATCACCATCATCACAATCACCATCATCATCATCATTATCATTATCACTATCATTATCATTATCATTATCACCATCATCATCATCATCACCATCATCATCATCATCATCATCACCATCACCATCATCACCATCATCATCATTATCATTATCATTATCATTATCATTATCATCATCATCATCACCATCATCATCATCATCACCATCATCACAATCACCATCATCATCATTATCATTATCATTATCATCATCATCATCATCATCATCATCATCATCATCATCATAATAATAATTATTATTATTATTATTATTATTATTATTATTATTATCATCATTATTAGTTTTAATTTCTCCTGCCTTTCCCTCTCTTCCTGCTTGCTCTAGTAATTCAGAACCGAGAAAAATTCGAGTGAAAAAAAAAAATATATATATATATATATATAATTCACAAGGAAAAATAATATGAATAGAAAGGAGTTGGCAGAACAACAACAAAAAATTATGAACTTAGAATGTAGTTTAACAAAATGAGATGAAATGAAACTGAAAAAAAAAAAGAAATGTGAAAAATAAAGATTAAAAAGAAAAAAAAATTGGAAGAAAGTGTAGATAGCAAAGAGGAGAAGAAGAAGAAAACAAAAACATAGTTCCTTTACATGCAAATAAAATAAAATAAATTAAAAATTCAGAAACAAATGTCGAAAAGCTAAGAATCAAGAGAGAGATAGAAGGAAGAGGAAAAAGGGAAAATATAAAGAAGAGGACATTCCTGTTCTGTGCCACGTATTTTCCTTAATTGGCATCACTTCATAAACCTCATGATTTTCCTCTTATTTGACTCACTTCGCCTCATGAGTCAAGATACATTTTTTTTCCATTTCGATTTTTGGACTAAATGTAGTGTGTGATTCTTGATGTGCCATGGGTATTATTATTATTATTATTATTATTATTATTAGTATTATTATTATTATTATTATCATTATCATTATTATCATTTCATCATTATTATAATTATCATTATTATCATTTCATCATTATTATAATTATCATCATCATCATCATCATCATTATCAGTATTATTGTAATCATTATCATTAATATTGTTATTATTATTATCATTATTATTATTATTATTATCATTATTACTGTAATTATTATCACTATCATTATTATAATTATAATTATACTTATTGCTATTATTAACATTATTATTATTATTCGTATCATTAATATTATTGTTATCATCATCATCATCACCATCATCATCATCATTATCATGGTTATTACTATTATCATCATTATCATTATTATCATTATCAATATTATGTATGTGTGCCTCTGTGTGTGTGTGTGTGTCTGTGTGTGTGTGTGTGTGTGTGTGTGTGTGTGTGTGTGTGTGTGTGTGTGTGTGTGTGTTCTTATGCATATGAATGTATGTACATGTAATACCCTCCCTGTCACAAACGTCCACTCAGCTTATCACTGTCCATCCTCCTCCGCATCGCACGTTATTCTGTAATCCTTTAAACGCCTGCCTTAATCTTTCCCTCCTTTTCTGCCGCCATGCAACGGCACACACACACAATCCCGGTAAGACCTAGCATCTACGTGAAAACCAGGTCAAATATTTACCAAACAACTCGACTTTTGTCTGTGTTTTCCCCCCCTCTCTCTTTGAAATTTGGGCGACGTGCAGGCGTAAAGAGCGATAGACTCAAGTCACGCGCCTGTAAAGTCCTGCTTCTACTGGCCTTCCTCAGGAGACTGTATGTGCCTGGCCCTACACGTGTCAACTGCCTCTATAGCATTAACGTGTTGTTGTTGTTGGTGGTGGGGGTGGTATTTGTGTCTTTGTGTGGCAGATGTGTATTGAGATGCTGGAACTGCCTCGTCAACGTGTTTTTGTTGTTGTTTTTGTCTTTGTGCGATAGATGTGTATTGATATGTTGGAACCTATGGTTCTATTTACTAGTTTATGTACATCATACGTAATCTAAGTTGACCACAAAGACAAGACCAGAAAGAGATGTTACACGAGAGACAGACAGAGTGAGATACAAACAGAGACAAAGAGAAAGAGAAAGAAAGAAAGAAAGAAAGAGGGAGAATGCGATAAAACGATAAAATAAGTAAAAAAACAAACACAAAATCACCCTCACACCCACCAAACTCACACGCAAACGACCAGCTCCTTCACCGACACCTCACCATTAGATTCATCCTCATCACTTATTCATCACTTTCCCTCTCGCTCCTCCTTCCAGTGCCCCTCATGATGGCATACATCACGCGGTACATCTTCGGCACCGACAAGCTCCGGCCTCAGGCGTTCGAGGTGAGGGGCATTAACGGCATCAGCACGGGCGTAGTTCACTGCGAGGATGCCGCGATGCTGTCACAGTGGATCAAGCACATCACCAACAACATCATTGGCCTCACGAACCTGCAGGTGAGACTCTGGGTCCTCGATGTGGGTAGGAAAGTTTTCGAGTTTTTTTTTTTTTTTTTTTTTCTTTATTTGTATTTTTTTTTTTTTCTAGTATTTTTTGGATTCTTATTTCAGGGTCTTGCTCTTTTTTACTTTTTTTTCTCATTTCTTTTCTCTTATATTTTCCTGTTCATTTAGCCTTTATTTTGTTATTTTCTTCTTCTTTTTTCTATGGATTTCGTCATTCGTTCATCATATAGTTCTGTTATTTTCTTTCTTTCGTTGTTTTTTATCTATCTTCCTCTTTCTTACAAGGCTCTTACCTCCTTTATCTTTTCACCTCTTTATCCTCTCTATCGCTCTGTGCCTCTAATCAATTTTTCTAAATGCTTTTAATCTATTATCCTTTCGCTTGGCAGGAAACTTAATTACAATATCACTATGTCACCTTTAATCCACCTTGTTCACTTTGACTCTTCCGTTTGATATCGCCAGGTCTTGGGATAGTCATGATAGATAGATTGATTGATAGATGGATGGGTAGAGGAATATATATCCTCACTGTAGATACAAATAGCTAGGTAGATATGGATAGAAAGGTGGGTGTGAGAATATAAATATAGATAGATTGATGTACAGATAGAGACATATAAAAACAGGGTAGAGAAACAGAGAAATAGAGAACACCGAAGTACTGCTTATCAATGGCACTATATCTGTAAATTCATGTGCCGGAAACTGCCGATTGCTACAACTACTCACTGGGAAAACGACATGAAAATTGCCTGCTACACTATCATGCTGTAGTAGCATGACCCCGCAACCTGAAGCTCAGCGTACTTCCCAGGTTGGGCATGCCCAGGTCCGCCGCCCTGTCCGTGCTCATTGGACAGCGGGCTCCCCTCGTTCCTTGCGCGCTTACACAGCGGTGCTTACTTAAGCCGCGCAGGCAGCTAGCGAGATCACCTTTCACTGATCCTCCAGCAGACCACGAGCATAGCAGCAGCACACAAGGACTGCCCAGTCCTTCGCCGACTGGGGAGCCACCCGGCTCCCCCGTAGAACTCCAACTTCAGCCTTCATCACCCAGCCAAACCTGTGGGCACTCACACCCACACAGTCACTCCCTAAAGAGATAAGACACCAGACTAACATAGTAGATGGCCACTTAACCATTTACTATACTGGTGACCTCCGGAGTGACCCGACAAATGGAGTGACACGTTCCGGTATATCGCTCGTTCGCTTAGCTCACTCTCTGGAGGGGGAGTACCTGTAGTAGCATGACCCCGCAACCTGAAGCTCAGCGTACTTCCCAGGTTGGGCATGCCCAGGTCCGCCGCCCTGTCCGTGCTCATTGGACAGCGGGCTCCCCTCGTTCCTTGCGCGCTTACACAGCGCTCGCTTACTTAAGCCGCGCAGGCAGCTAGCGAGATCACCTTTCACTGATCCTCCAGCAGACCACGAGCATAGCAGCAGCACACAAGGACTGCCCAGTCCTTCGCCGACTGGGGAGCCACCCGGCTCCCCCGTAGAACTCCAACTTCAGCCTTCATCACCCAGCCAAACCTGTGGGCACTCACACCCACACAGTCACTCCCTAAAGAGATAAGACACCAGACTAACATAGTAGATGGCTACAATATTCCCATTTACTATAATGCCGAAGCCGTGATTACCGCTTACAAGGCACCGCTTACAAGGCGTATTTTACTGACTGTCGGTTCTAGTTTTCTGTTTGTCCGCTAGAGGTGCTGGTGGTAGGTTTCGTATTTTTTTCCGAAACGGTTGTGGTATCCATTATTTTTTTTAGTACATAGATTTATACGTTCCGAACAGTTTTAGTGTATCTATATATATGTATAACTATATTCATTAATTTATTTATCCGTGCATCTCTCTCTCTCTCTCTCTCTCTCTCTCTCTCTCTCTCTCTCTCTCTCTCTCTCTCTCTCTCTCTCTCTCTCTCTCTCTCTCTCTCTCCATATTATATATATATATATATATATATATATATATATATATATACATATACACATATGTATATATACATATATTTATATATGTATATATATATGTATATATGTATATATACATGTGTATATATACATATATATGTATATATATATATATATATATATATATATATATATATATATGTATGTATGTATATGTATATGTATATGTATATATATATTGATGATAATAATGTTAATAATAAAGATAAAAATAATAAGGATGATGGTAATAATACAAATGGAAATGATAATGATGATAACAATAATAATGATTTAAAAATAATGATAATAATAATAATGATAATAATAATAATAATAATAATAATAATAATAATAATAATAATAATAATAATAATAATAATAATGATGAAGATGATGATAAGGACATTAATGATAATAATAGTAATGTATATAATGATTATGATTATAATACTAATAATGAAAATACCACTGCTAATAAAACCAATAGTAAAAATTATAAAAAAAAGATAGTGGTAATAATTAAAATTCCAAATGTTTACATATATATTTTCATATAAAAACTCATCTAACTATTATAATCCTCATAGTTAGGGTACTAGCAAAATAATAATTGATATTAGATATTCATGACGATGAATTTAATGATATAACTAGAAATTCACTGATTTTGGATGGAATTATGATTTTGGATGAAATTTTGTGTATCACTGCCTTAATTAAAACATTAACTTGATAACATTAGATCAATCATTAAGACTCCAATACCGAAGACTCAAATTACGTAAAGTAAGTTCATTTACCACTTTGGCTATCCGCTCGGGCGTGGGCAGTCGTGATTACATACATTTGACATAGTACAGTATTCTGTGACTACTGTTTTTGTACATGGTAAAATAAAAATATAAATCGTCAAAATAATATTACGGTGATATGCATTTGCCATTGTGTTTACATAACATTGTTCTTTGTTTACGCCAGTTTTGCATAGTAAATTTAGGATTTTGCACCAGTCTATCTTCAAATGTATCTGATGAAATGAAATATTCATATAGTTTTTTTTATATCTAATGCTAGGTGGTCTGAAAGGCTGTATCACATGACATTCCGAGATATAGTCCTGAAGTTTTGGCTTGTTTTCTTCGTTACACAGTCTACATCTAAGTTCATCTGCACTTCTTGCACTGTGCAGTTGCCAGTACATTCTGTAATCTAAACGTATTCTGGCAAAAAACACGTCACATTGTCTGGTTTGACTTCGGTGCACCCATAGGAAGGCGTGATAAATCTATACTGATCGTAGTGCTTTATGGTACAGCTTTCAGGGCTTTGAGTGTTCGTCAGACCTACTAGTTCTTCCTATGAGAACTTTTCAATATATGGGCAACGCTAGTAAGAGGCATACCGAGATCTATATTCACCGTATCTTTGCTGCTGGCTTACTTCGCCAATTTGTCTAAGTGGTTGTGCTTACGTATGCCGACATGAGACGGTATTCATATAAACTGAATGTTGAAATTACGCTCTAGTGCATAAGCTACATTACGCATAATGCAACTCACAATATCCTCGTCGCCACCTGCTCTGAAAGAATTTAGTGTCCGAAGAGCACTTTGAGAGTGACAGAAAACTAATCCAGAAAAGACTGACCATGTGAAACGCGGGTAGACAATCCCGTAGACTTTCATTGGATTCCTACTCTATCCGCGGTGCATTTCCTACGCTATTACGGAAGATAAATCACTTCCCATTCCCGATTGCAACATTTCTCCGGAATCTGCTTCCTGGGGCACTATTTTACATGCACGGCTGTGTCTTTGGCATTTCCGCTGTGTTTTAGCTGAAGGACGAGGCTGTACCGATAACAGGTGCCTTATCCGAGATGTTGAAATGCGAGGTCTGCGGTATCTTATTCCTTTTTAAAATCGTCTGTGCTTTGGCTGAATTTGATCTCGTTATTTAGTGTGATATTTAGGATTATTTCGTTTTATACCTTTTAAGCGAATATTATTATTATCATTATCATTATTATTGGCATCATCATCATCAAGTTGTTATTATTATTATTGTTGTTGATGATGATGTTGTTGTTATTATGATTATTTTCTTATCATCATTAATATTATTGTTATCATTATTGTTATAATTGTTATTATCATTATTGTTATTATTATTGCTGTTGTCATTATCATTAGTAGTATCAGTATTATTGTTATTATTATTACTGTTGTCATTATCATTAGTAGTATCAATATTATTGTTATTACTATTAATATCATCATCATTGTCATCGTCAACATTGTTATCCTCATTATAATTAGAGGATTAATGTATACACACATACGCAAATGTATATGTACAAGCGTATATTCGTACATATATACATGCATGATTGCATACATATATACATACATGAATACATACATACATACATACATACATACATACATACATACATAGATACATACATACATACATACATACATACAGTGCATTCCTACATACATACATCAGTAAATCCATGCAGAGAGACAGACATACCCTGACGCTACCCCCCCCCCCCCCCACACACACACACACCCTTTCCTCATTCCCTCAGTGCAATATTCAATCTCATCCGCTGCTCTACCGTCTACTTGCAGATGAAGCTGTACAACTCGAGCTTCCCAGCCTCCGAACACGTGCTGTACATGGGTTGGGTGTGCGAGGGAGTACTCAATCAGAATCTTCCGTGGCAGAATTGGAAGCCCAAGTTCATCGCTTTGAAAGGCACCGATATTTATATGTTCGACACACCACCGGTAAGTGATTGCGGGGGAGAGAGAGGGGATAGAGGGAGAGGGGGGAGGAGGGGTGGGTGGGAGGAGGGGGGTATGCGAGTGTGAATGTTTGAAGGAGAGGGACAGAGGGAAGGAGAGAAAGAAAAAAGAGTGGGAGAGAGGGAAGGGGAAAGCGAGGAGGGGGCAGTGAGAGAGAGAGAGAGAGAGAGAGAGAGAGAGAGAGAGAGAGAGAGAGAGAGAGAGAGAGAGAGAGAGAGAGAGAGAGAGAGAGAGAAAAAGCGTGTGTGTGTGATAGAGAAAGAAAAGTGGGAGAGAGAGTTCTGCAGTTCTTACCACACCTATCAACCTGTACTCAAAAATATTATTAAATCAACTGAAGATTTTACTTCGCCTTCAAAACATGATACACCTCATATGTGAGCCTGACTGTCGATGATAGGTGGCGAGAGAAAGACAGACAGACAGACAGACAGACAGACAAAAAGTCAGACAGACAGACAGACAGACAGACAGACAGACAGGCAGGCTGGCTGGCAAAGTAAATGAATTAAAGTGAATCATTTTAACGAGTAAAAGAGATAGGTGGAGAGAGGAAAGTAGTTTGTGTGTACATGTGAGTGCGTGTGTGTTTTTTCCTATCTGTTTGTGTGTGTTGTGCTTGTGTGTTAGAGTGAATGAGTGAGTTGTGGCGAGGAAATGAGTGGTTCAGTATATGATTAATGCTAAAATAGGAACGCGAGTAGAACAGAAGAGAGAGTGGAGAACAAGATAAGTAGATCATAGAAAGATATATTTTGTTTTTAATCACGAGAGAGAGGAGTGAGTCAGTGTGTAAAATTGAGGTGATGAATGACCATTGTAAATGATGAATGAACTACTTGAATAAATGCGAGACCATGAAGCACAAAATCTAAATGAATAAATGAATAACTTGATTACATTAATAAACGTAGCATTGAAGCGAATTAGCAAATTAAGATTTTCTTTCATATTTAGTTAATTATCATCTGTCTCCTTAATATTTCACGAGACAGCGATTCTGTTCCGCCGGACTTTTATCTAGATTTAAAATTCTCTCCTAATGAGGTCAACCAACTGAATTGAGTGTCTTTTTTACAATTTGTAGAGAAAGATGTCAGTCTAACTACATTCCTGTCTGATGGAAAACCTAAAACAAACTTGTTCAAGACACATATGAAGACCGCTTTTCGGTTTTCTCTTATTTCCCTCCACATGTGTTTTTGTTCATGGGAAAACTAATGGTTCGTAGAAAGTAATGCCGCTTGTCTGAGGCAAGAAAAATGAAGTACGGCGTCGGTGATCCCCAGACACTCGTAAAGGGAGATGCCACGGGATGGGTCAGTTCTTGTGGGTCAAGGGAGGGCAGGGGTTAGAACGTGGGGTAAGGGTTGATAGGGTAGTTGTGGTTGGGGTGGGGGGGGATTAGGTATGGGTTAATAGCATGGGGTGGGTGTGGAAGTGTCTATGGGATCGGCTAGGAGCATAGAGTCAGTGTAAAGGGAATCAGTGTGTAGGATCATAACACGTAATAAAACAAAGGAAAGTGGGAGTATATTGCCGTGGACTGAGGACATGGGTCGAGGTGGAACGAATCGGGATGAGAGATAGAGGCATGGGATATGTATGGAGGGGGTCAGGATGTGGGTTATTGCATGGGTTGGTGTGGCCGGGATGGGTTGGGGAAATAAATCAAGTTTAGGTAGGTCTGGAAACAAGGTAGAAGCAAGATTGGTTTGGATGCTACATCAAGATTGTGTCGGTCTATGGAGTTGCTTAAAGTTGAGATAGCTTTGGTGTCCAGACCGAGATTGTGAAGTAAACTCGTAAGCTGTTAGATAAAAGGAATATTCCAGGGGACTTTTAGAAACCAAGACTAGGTTCTATAAGGTTTTCAAATCTAAAATGGGTAACACAAATTACATAAAACTAGAACAGCAGTGACTTTAGAAATGAGACGAAAACAATAAAAATAACAATAAAAAGAAAAAAAAAAGGAAAATCAGGAAAACTTACAAAGAAACCAGGATAAAATTGCCTTCAAATCATCTATCAACATTTAAACCTTCAATAATGTTTGTGTTCTAGTTCAGGCAAATTATTTATACTGTTATTAATACACTATGAACTTGCTCCATGGTTGAAAGGCCTGGTTTATAAAATACATAGTTGTTACTACATGTTTCACATCATGTCATTTGAGAGCTTGAGTATTTGACTAATTATTTTTTTTAATTATTAGGTCACATATTGCGAGGGGATAGTCGGTTGAATATTTCACTATTTCAAATAATTGCAGCGGTGTATCTATAAATAATGACGTATTGCAAATATTGTCCTGCACAGTAAATTCACACGTACACAGACAGGAGGTTGACACACACACAGAGACATACGCTAACACACACACACACACACACACACACACACACACACACACACACACACACACACACACACACACACACACACACACACACACACACACACACACACAAACAAACACACAAACAAACAAAAAAACAAACAAAAGAGCAAACAAAC
>NC_061853.1:31649080-31656580 GCF_019202785.1 Penaeus chinensis
ATCAGATTCATAATTAGCAGTGTAGCCATATTGATTCCCTTTGTGTTTTTTTCTTTCTTTCAGAGCTGAACCTAAAGCCACGCTGGACCAACATCTCCTGAAATCTGTCGTGTTCAGTAAAATAGATCTTATATTTAAACCTGGAAAGCCAATCACGTTTTGCCACGTCATAGCCACGCATCGTTGTCTCAACCAATAGCTACCAATTTAAGCCCCAAAGAGCCAATCACATCCCACCACGTTTCACCACGTCAAAACTGTAACCCTGACTGTTTAGCCAATAGCAACCGTACTTCCAATTTACCTGTACCAATAGTAATTTGTCGACGCTAGTCCTTAGATGTCTTTGCATAGGATCTTATGGCCTTATTCTGAGATTTGCCTCAAGAACTCCTGCTTTCTTGAGCTCAACCTTTGATGTGATAATGGCAATTGATGTTTTAAAACTCTTCGATTTTTTTGTGAGACACAGTCATCGTATATATATATATATATAAAGAAACAATAATGATAACGAAAGAAAAACGTGGGAAAGAATATTTTTAATTGCATTTAGGAATGACGTGATTGTCGTGTTACACATACGCAGGAGGTCACACTTATCGATCTCCATGATGCGGTACTAGTCACCTGCACTAGTATCCAAGCTAGTAGTAAAACTAACCTTAAGACTGTTCGCCATGGGTATTAGCATGGCACGAAGAGACATAGTCAAGGTAAAATAGGTGGGTTTAGTTTCAAAAGAAAAAACTGTGGGTGATGATGCCCTGCACTTGGCCTACGTAGGTCTCTGCTCACAAGGTTGGTATAGCATAGATAATTATTTTATTATTTATTATTGTTCACCTAATACAGGCCTGAATAGATAGCCACGTTGTTCAGTTCGTTTCTTTGACTCTCAAGGGAATGCGAATGAAAATATATAATAATAATAACGTACAGAATGTAACTGCACAAAAAAAAAGAAAAAAAACATCTGTTCGGTGTTTCATCAAATACACTTTTCTGTAAGTTACGTAATGATCACTTACACATCAAGGTGTATTTGTGTGTACTGTATATACATATATATCTTAAAATAATGTATGTTTTCAGCATAACTAGTACTGAGGCCAGTCCTGGAATATGGCCATGTACATTTGGAGAAAAAAAATAAAACATTATTGTGACGTTCAAACTTGTTAATAGCTTTAAAAAGTTGTACATATTAATGATGTTGATGAGATAGTATCCTGAGTGAGTAATATTTGTGAATAAGCACTATGTAGCTAATCTGTGTGTGTGTTTAGCTTTGCCCATCGTTGAAGCCCGCATATGACGGACGCTAAGATTTTAAAAAGTAAAATAAATGATGATAATAATGTACTCGATATTCATGTAGGTGTAACAGCTGTTGCACCGGGGACAGTCAGTCAACATATGCAGTTATATTATCCTCCATTTATAATGACCATATAGTGAATACCGCTAGTCATAAACTCACTTTTAAAACTCGGATATATACATGAAATATATATTGTTTGTATAAATATTGTTTGTTTTTTGGGGGGTCTCTCGTATCCATAAGCTCCAAAAAGGAAAATCGTTTCTATAATGGGAAAAAAAATGCGTTTCGGTCGATGCGTTTCTTCAATTCTTCGGAGTTATTTTCTTCCGCCACACATCACCTTTCGACCGGCACTCGAGGCATGCGGGCGGGCGTGGGTTGGGGCGCCGAGTGGGGGCGTGGAGGCTTCGTCATGGCACGGGCGTGGTTGCGCAGCGCTGACGCCCGCGGCCCCCGGCACCCGCCTGGCGTGGGGCTGGAGGCGTGGGAGCAGCCGCGACGTGGCCCTCGCCGTTTCCCTCACGTCGCCTGGAGTGACGTGTGGCGCTACGGGGAGGAGGGCGCGACCACGGAACAGCTGCGTGCAATTGCGTGCTTTGCAATGCTTGCGGCTGCGTGATCCTGGCACAGAGAAAGGTTTTGGGGGGGTTTTCTGCGCATGACACAGGACAAAGGATTCTTACTTTCTCTTATTATTCTCGTCTTTATTGTTTGTTCCAGGCGTGTCTCTCGTTCAATTTTCCCTTCTTATACATTTCATTTATATTTATTACCCTTCCCTCTTCTTCCCAATCCTTATATCATTATCGTTATCATTATTATTGTTATTATAATCATTACTTCAACGTTATCGTTATCATTATCATCCTTATTACTATTCTTCATATTATCTTCACTAATACTATTTTAGTCTTCATTTTCGACCTCTCCTGTGTTCCGTATCTCCATCTTTAGATATTTGACTCTCCGTCCTCTGCACATTATGCCACTATTTTTAGCGCCCAAGAAATTTCGCTAAAACTCTAGAAAGAAATGGTTTCCAATCCATTAAAGTTTAAATACATCCCACGTTCTTTCTTTCTTTCCTCACTTCCTGCAACTCTTTTATTCTCTAACATTTTCTCTCCCTTTCGCTTCTTTCTTCCCCTTTTTTTGTTCTTTCTCATTTTTTTTTTTTTTCATTTAAAACTTTACCTTATTTTCTAATTTTCTTTTTTGTAAAACGCTAGTTCTATTTCAACCGCGAATCATCGAAAACAAAATGGCGGCGTTCGTCATAAACAAAAGCGAGTCGCGGAGAGAAAATGAAGAATTAGAATTTTGCGAGTGAATACGTAACTGGTTTATGCTAAAAAAAAAAAATAATAATAATAATAATAATAAAAATAAAAAAATATATTAGAAATAAAATAAGAATTCTTATGTTAGTTTGGCGCTGGATCGTCTCATGATTTGGCAAAGGGGGAATTATCAGTTACGGGAAAACATATTCGAAACGGGAAGATTTTTAAATTTTTATTGATCTATTTATCCTTTCATCTACCGATCAATCTATCATTCTATCTATCTGTCTATCTATCTATATATTATTTAAATCAGCGTGTGGGATAATTGGTCTAAAAGAGCGCAAATAGAAAGTTAGTTCAAGAGAAGTTATCTCCACTCGCATTCCTACGTGGAATAAATTTCTCAACTTCAGCTTAGTTGCGTGGAGTCGCATTTTCCCTTCGCCTTATTCAAGTTTCTCCTTCATCTCTATTTTATTCATCTTCTTCTACTTTGATATTCCTAAAAACGCGCCAGAACAAGAACCCCTTCACCCTTTTAATTCCGTTTTCTATTCCGTTTTTTTTTTTTTTTCATGGTGGACTTCCATATTTATCCCTTTGTCAATGTGTCAAGGAATGGAAACAATTGCGCCTGTTCTTGTTTTTTGTGTTTTTTTTTGTTTTTTTATTTGTTTTGCCTTGTGCCGGGGGACCTCTCTTGTTGTCGCTGAAGAGGTATATGGATAAGTCTCGAGTTTTTATTGTGTACATAGCCATCACTACATCTCATTATTACTCTTAATCCTCTTAAACGCATCTCTTAGATATTAAGAGCTCCAAAGAATATCTATAGTAATCTTTATCGAGAAAGTCAGTGTCCTATTTTAGCATTACGAGAAACACAGATCTAATTTTGTATGATTATTGTCGGCAAAAGTGACCTCTCTCGGCGGCTGGTGTGGGGCTGTGCATGGTCTGGCGGTCGGTCCGGAAGCGAAGCATCAAATTTAGATATTATGTAGTGAGGTTTTGAGTCTTACGGATTTCGACACCGGGGATTTTTCAAACTCGTTTGATATATCTGTGTATATATATATATATATATATATATATATATATATATATATATATATATGTGTGTGTGTGTGTATATATATTTATATATATATATATATATATTTATATATATATTTATATATATATATATGAATGTGTGTATATGTATGTATATATGTATATATATATATATATATATATATATATATATATATGTATGTATATGTATGTATGTATGTATGTATGTTTGTATGTATGTATGTATTTATATAAACACACACACACACACACACACACACACACACACACACACACACACACACACACACACACACACACACACACACACACACACACACACACACAAACACACATGTATATACCTTTGATTCTATGTATTATGTCAGCTTCACACCAGCCCGTGGAAAATCTGTCTGCGACGTAATTTGATGTTTAGTGTCGTTAAAGTTGTTGTGTTTGCGTGCTTTTTCAAGTTAATTTTACAAAGTGACCCTCCTCATGAAGACACCATTATATAATTCCGCTTTTCTGCCCATTCATCCACCCTTTCAATACACGCCCGTTCGAGAAAGCAGCTTTGAATACATGTCATATTATCAGGACCAACAATTTGCATGCAGTCAATCCAAACTTGTCTTTTCCCTGTCTCTCTATCTTCATTTACTCTTTTCTTTCGTATATTTTTCTCTATTGCATCTATCAACTGTTGCATGCGGGCGTTTTAAACGTTCACTTCCTCCTAACTGCCTTTATCTCTCATATACCCACAGAGCTATCCTTACTATAACAAAATGTATAGATATATATATTAAATATAATTTTATTTCTGTCCCCGTACTATTTAAAGAAATATATATATACAGTATATATATCCTATCTTTCTCTCCCTCTTTTCTTCAACAAATCGAAAACTATGAGCTAATCATGACAGCCACGTAAGAAAATGTGGCATAACGCCCCCCACCCCCATTCTCCACGAGGCCAAAGGAAAATGCATTTAATTCAAGACGGTTGGCCTAATCACAACTGGCCGATCTATGCGACCAAGGTGGACTCTCTTTTATATTAACGTAATCGAGGTCAGGTCACACCGGGGTCATAATCATTGGAATTTACATAACGGCCAACCACACAAATTAAGGATAATGGTTCTTCTTACAGTAGTGAATAAGGGTGAATGTCACGTTTGTGTGTTGTGTTACGGGATTCCCACCCTTACGCAGAGTGAGAAAAAGGTATATTGTACTGATGGACGTTATGTAATGGGAAGATGTAAGCACTGACCCAGAAAATGTTACTGTTGAAATTTCAATAAAATATTAGAATTGTTGACATGACTTTATTGTTTATTTTATCCTACCTCAATATTTTTTTTTTCGCGATTAGATGTTTGAGTCTTGTAAAATACTTCACATATACACATTTCTGATACAGAGAAAACAAACTTAGTCAGCCAACACAAATTTGAAGAGTTATTTACAGCATCGTTTTAGAATTACGAGAAATATATCCAATTATTTTCTTTTAACTTCTCTCTCTCTCTTTTACTTCCTGTTCTTATTACACTGATATTCTGATCATTCGTTAAGTATTATCCTGGTCTCTTCTCTTCATCTGTCTTTCTGTTTGTATGCTTATTTATTTAATTATTTTCGTTTCCTTCATATCTCTCTCTCTATCTCTTTATCTATTTATCTATCTATCTGTCTGTCTGTCTATCTATCTCTGTCTCATTACTTCTTTCGCTCTCCCTCTCTCTCTCTCTCTCTCTCTCTCTCTCTCTCTCTCTCTCTCTCTCTCTCTCTCTCTCTCTCTCTCTCTCTCTCTCTCTCTCTCTTTCTCTCTTTCTCTCTCTCTCTCTCTCTCTCCATCTATCTATCTATCTATCTGCCTATCCATCTCTATCTCTCTTTTACAAGTGTCATAATTCTTGTAAGGAGTTGACTTTCTCAAAACGCATCTTCTTTCCTCCCTTTCTCCCTTTCACTCTAACTCTTTTTCTCCCTTCCTCAATTTCTTCCTTCCTCCCTACCTCCATTCTTTTCTTCCCTGCTACCTCACTTCCTCCTTTCCTTCCTCCCTTCCTCCCTCCCTTCCTCCCTCACTTCCTCCATACCTTCCTCCCTTCCTCCCTCCCTTCCTCCCTTCCCCCTACCTTCCTTCCTCCCTACCTCCCTCCCTTCCCCCTACCTTCCTTATCCCCTACCTCCCTCCCTCCCTATCTCCCTACATCTCTCCCTACCTCACTACCTCCATCCCTCCCTCCCTCTTTACCTACCTCCCTCCCTTTCCCCTACCTCCCTCCCTTCCTCCCTTTCCCCTACCTACCTTCCTCCCTCCCTCTCTACCTCCCTCCCTCTTTACCTATCTCCCTCCCTTCTCCCTACCTCCCTTCCCCCTACCTCCCTCCCTCCCTCCTTCCCTCCCTTCCTCCCTTTTCCCTACCTCCCTCCCTCCCTTCCTCCCTCCCTCCCTTCCTCCCCCCATTTACCTACCGCCCTCCCTCCCTTCCCCCTACCTACCTACCTCCCTCCCTCCCCCCCCCCCCACCCTTTACCTACCTCCCTCCCTCCCTATCTACCTCCCTCCCTCCCTTCCTCCCTACCTCCCTACCTTCCTCCCTTCCTCCCCCCCTTTACCTACCTCCCTCCCTTCCTCCCTACCTCACTGTCCTTAGCAACCGCAATATCGACGCCTAGGAAACGGACCTGAGACTCGTCCTTAGGAAACACCTAAGGACGAGATCGACACAAGAGAGAGAAAAAAAGGGTGAGGGAAGGAGAAGGGATAATAATGATAAGCCTAATAATGATATTTATTCGTAATGATGATGATGAGGATTATTATTAACAATGATACTTATAATAAAGAATTGTGATAATAATAATGATGATCAATATTAATAATTAAAGAAATAATAACAATTTTGATGACAATAATAATGAAAATGATAATCATAATAATAAAAATTATAATAATGGCAATGAAAATAATAATAAAAATAATAATAATAACAATGGAAATGATAAAAATGATGATAATATTGACAATACCAATAATAGTAAAAAAGATAACAATAATAGTTGTTTTAATAATAATGATAGCAATAACAATAACAATGATGATAATAATATTATTATTAATATTAATAATAAAAATGATAATAATAATAATAATAATAATATTCATAATAATAACAATAACAATACTACTATTAATAATAATAATAATAATAATAATAATAATAATAATAACATTAATTGTTATAAAGATAATAATACTAAAAATTATAGTAAATATGATAATGATAATCTTAGCAACGTCAGTAATAATAATAATGATAAGAAGAAGAAAAAGAAGAAGAAGAATCATATAAATGATAATAACAATAATAATTATGATGATGATGCTAAAGTTAATAATAAAAATAATATTGATAATAATAATAATAAAAATAATAATAATAATAATAACAACAACAACAACAACAACAATAATAATGATAATAACAATAATAATAATAATAGTAATAATAATAATAATATTTATAATTATAATAACAAAAATAATAATGATTATGATGATGATGCTAAAAATTATAATAAAAATAATGATAATAATAATAATAATAATAATAATAATAATAATAATAATAATAATAATAATAATAATAATAATAATAATAATAATAATAATGATAGTAATATTAATAATAATAATATTGTTAATAATAATAAAGATGATAATAATAATAATAATGATAATAATAATAATAACAACAATAATAAGGATGATGATGATGATGCTAATATTGCTGATAAAAATAAT